>NW_008621830.1:0-252 GCF_000691845.1 Merops nubicus
CGGCCAATTCATCAGGGCTCAGATCTTAACTTTACACCACTGCAAATTATACCCAAACCACATTCAAGAAGAATTTTCCCATTCCCAAATTCTCTTTCAAGCTATATTTAAACTCGCAAACCAAAAGCACATTTGCAGTTTAAAGACCCTTTGCAGGCGCTCGCTCAGCAATAATCTGGAAATTAAAACATACCCCCCCCTAATTGCGAGGGAGTGGCCACAGGTTGTCTGCAGAGTCACAAGGCCGGCAGG
>NW_008621830.1:460-1427 GCF_000691845.1 Merops nubicus
TTGAGTTCTTTTTCCTTTTTTTTTTTTTTTTTTTCCTCTCCTCAAAGAAGGGAGTCATCTGGCTGCGATAGACCTTTGATCACGGCTTTACTGTACCTGTTGCGGGAAGGCTGCTGCCCTTTGCCCGCTCCCCGTCTCGTCGCTGCCGACGGCCGCTTCCCGCCCCTTCCCACCGCCTCCCCGATTCCCACGAGCGGCCCTCGGGCGCAGAGGGACCGCCGCAACACCCGCGGGGCATCCTGCCCGGCCTTCCTCTGTCGGCATCGGCCCAGGAGACGCGCCGAAGCGGAGAGGGGCTTCCTGTGGGGGGTTCTACCTGCTCTAACAGACATAAACCGAGTCCCCTTCCCTTTCCCCGTTTGCGGAGGTTTCGCTTCCGAAGTGCTTCGTTCGAGGAGAAATCATTCCTCCGAGATTTTCGTGTTGAGAAAACAGGACTGAATATTCCCAGTACTCGGAGCTAAGAAATAGCGAGGGGACGCTTTGGAGGGTGTTTCTGAGCGATATACGTGGAAGCGCAGGGATACGGCAACACAACGTACAGATCTGGTCACAACTAGCAGGGACTGAAACGTCCCCTTTCGCTCATAAACCAGATTTCAGGCACGAAAGGACGTTGAGGTTCCAGCCTGCTCCGAAATCGCAAGGAAAGGAGCATTTCTCCGATCGGTTGTTTGGTTTTGGTTTGTTGTTTGGTTTTGTTTTGTTGTTTGTTTTGTTTGTTTTTTTTTTTTTTCTATAAGACCACAAAGCGAGGAGGAAAATTAGGAGGGTGAGGGCCCCGCTACCGTGCCCAGCTCCGGTCTGGGCTGCGCTGGGCTTTTTCCCCACGGGACGCTAGGCTCCCGGTTGGGGCCATTCCAGGCTGGGGCACGGCATCGCCCCGCGGGCGGTGGAAACGAAAGAGTTTCGAAGCTGAGAGCTCGATACTACTGTCCTCATTTAAAAAAAACAAAAAACAAACAAA
>NW_008621831.1:0-749 GCF_000691845.1 Merops nubicus
ATCATTACCCAATGCCACAGGAGCCCTGTCTGCACTGCAGCCACGGGAGCCAAACAACCCCTGCTGGTGAAGATGCCACCTACAGGCATTGTGCCCGTGTCCCTGGCAGCACCCAGAGGCTCCTATGCCTGGGAACAACCCACCACAAACGTGTTAGTTCTGGGTGGAGAGTCCCCAAATTCTAACCTTGCAGCCCAGTTTCTAAACCGAGGCCAGCCCTGTGTTTTCTTACAGGGTGGTGGAGAAGCAAACTGCTTTGGGGCTTTCAGTGGTGACAGCCAGGACCTGGACAACAACGTGGACTTGCTGAGTGATGAGCTTGTGTCACAGGGTGGGGCTGGAGTGACACTGACACTTGTGCTGCACACACATCCTGCACACACCAGGGCCCCTTCATGGTCAGAGCAATGGGAAGTGGAAAGCTGCAAAAGACAGAAGCAATTGTTGCTATACTGGGAACTAACTGCTTGAAGTTTTGTATATACTTGTATTCTTTTTTATTTTAAAATTATGACTCTGGTTATGACAATTGTTGTCATTGTGTTGCAATAAGCTGCACTGGATATGCAACAGTGATCTGGGGATGTAACTGTACTTGGAGTCAACATGTGGGTGCAGGGAATTGCACATATTGTTATAATGGGACCCAAACCAAGACACAAACTGGGGGGGACCCTCTAGGGATGGGAGGGACTCCATCCTTTGACGTTCCCCAGAGCAGAGCAGGATGGAGCCCATTTGAAAATGGT
>NW_008621831.1:1094-1611 GCF_000691845.1 Merops nubicus
CGGTTAGGGGTATGCTGCATTGGGGTGATCCACCCCTTGTTTTTTTTTTTTACTTCCAGAAATGTCTGGGAACTAATTGGGCATAAAAGTATATGATGATTTAATTAGGAAAAGGTGGTCCATTGACACCTCTATTACTAGTGGGAGTGGTCAGTCTTGGGGCAAAGACAAATGGATGCCTAAACATATCATACAACATTATGT
This sequence comes from Merops nubicus, assembly GCF_000691845.1. NCBI lineage: Eukaryota > Metazoa > Chordata > Aves > Coraciiformes > Meropidae > Merops > Merops nubicus. The sequence goes on from NW_008621831.1 coordinate 1,299, forward strand.
ACCTTCAACATGGAAACCTAATGAACTAGTTAATGGTGCTCCAGAACCATTTATAGCCTAAATCAAACCATTGGGCTGCAAGCTGTGTCAGAGATTATTACTCACCCAACAGCCCATGCCCTTGATCTGTTGGCAGATCAGGCCACCCAAATGCAAACAGCAATTTTCCAGCATCGCGTGGTTCTCGACTACCTGCTGGCTGAAGAGGGGGGTGTTTGTGGCAAACAAAATGATTCTAATTGTTGTTTGAAAATTGATGACAATGGCAATTGATGACATGGACAATTGTTGTCAATGGTGGAAGAAGAGACAT
>NW_008621832.1:0-857 GCF_000691845.1 Merops nubicus
GGGGGTCCCGGGGCTCAGGGCTGAGGAGGAACCGGCACCGGCACGACTGAATGAAACCTCCACAATAAACCAGCCAGCGGTGCCCCGGGAGCAGCTCCCAGGAGCCCGCTGAGTTTTTGGGGTGTGCCATGGTGGGGGATATACTGAGGGACCCGGGCAGGTCTGAGAGGTGGGTCTGTGGGAACCTTGCAAGGTTCGACAAGGCCAAGTGCAGGGTCCTGTACATGAGACAGGGCAGCCCCCGGTCTCAGCCCCGTCTGGGGGGGCACGCAGCCCTGGGGAGAAGGCCCTGGGGGTGCTGGGGGTGAGGAGCTGGGCAGGAGCCCCCCCAGCCTGGGCTGCACCCCCCAGCAGCGTGGGCACAGGGCAGGGAGGGGATCCTGCCCCTCTGCCAGCTCTGGGAGACCCCCCTGCAGTGCTGGGGCAGCTCTGGAGTCCTCAGCACAGCAGAGCCAGGGACCTGCTGGAGCGGGATGAGCAACCTGCTCTACTTGCAGATGTCCCTGTTCACTGCAGGGGAGTTCGACCAGATGAGTTTTAAAGGTCCCTTCCAACCCAAAACATTCTATGATTCTATGATGTTCCACACTTGAGTTCCCATGTGACAACAGGGAATGGGGGTGTCCCTCCAGGGAGCCTGCTGGGTTGCCTCCTGTCCTAACTCCAGGGGGTTTTAAAAGCAAACGTTCAGATCCTTCTGTGGTTGCCAGTTATTAGCTGCTTGTTGTGGTAAATAACATACAATGGAGCTTCAAAGTTAATGGCAGGGGACCGAGCTGTGGTGGTGGTGGGGGAACTGTGTGCCAGCAGCTTGGTGCATTGCAAGCAAAGCTGGGCAAGGCTGGGCATTGGCTGGG
>NW_008621833.1:0-364 GCF_000691845.1 Merops nubicus
TACAAGAAAGCAGGGGAGGGACACAAGAGTTTGTAGGGACAGTACGAGAGGTAATGGCTTTAAGCTAGAAAAGGGTAGATTTAGGATAGACGCTATGAAAAAGTTCTTCAATATGAGGGTGATCGACCTCTGGAATAGGTTGCCCAGAGAGGTGGTGGAGGCTCCATCCCTGGGGACATTCAAGGTCAGGCTTGATGAAGCTCTGAGTAGCTTGATCTAGTTGAAGATGTCCCTGCTTATGGCAGGGAGGTTGGACTAGATGACCTTTGGAGGTCACTTCCAGCCTGGATATTCTATGATTCTGTGATCTTCTCTTTCAGTTGCTTGGACATGGCTTCTTAGGAGACTTTCTCCAGGGGGCCTT
>NW_008621833.1:382-800 GCF_000691845.1 Merops nubicus
GAAGAAGAATCAGAAGTTATGTAGTTAAAATAGCCAATTAAAATAGTTAGGAAAACCAGAAAAACTGCAAATTCATTCTTCACCAAACAGGACAAAAATCATGGTCACAGCTTCATATTTAATGTGGAATCACTTTAAGTATACAGTAGTCCAAAAGATCCAGAAACTGACTAAAAGCCAGTAGAACAAAAATACAGAAAATTCAAAATACATCTTTGACCTTGTTAATCCTAATTTTTAGGTTCACATGCCTGAATAGAGAAGTTTGCCTTATGAGGAAAGAAACTTTGGTATGGAGTTGTGTCAGACCCAGGAAGCACAAAATAAGTAGAAATCACAAAGCTCAACACCACCGACAAACATCTGGTGCCAGAGCAGACACAGGGGCTGAATGAAGATTCAGTGGTCTGTGTCATTG
>NW_008621833.1:1530-1739 GCF_000691845.1 Merops nubicus
AGGTATGAGTTTGCCTTAGAGCTTCCCCCCAGGGTGTGGCTGGCCCTGCAGGAAGAGCCATAAGGTAAATGAGCCCCAGGTGTCCCGCATTGAGTTAACAAAGGTCAGGTGTCCTGCTTGGGGATAAAAGCTGGGACCACTTGCAGGGCTTGATGAGTGTCTGCTCTGTGGAGTGTACCTTGCAGAGCTTTCTGGTTCAGGAAAGACCT
>NW_008621834.1:0-2036 GCF_000691845.1 Merops nubicus
TCAAAAGAGACTTCGAAGTGACAAAAATGGCTTCGAGGCTGTCAAAAAGGGCTCTGAGGAGGACTTTGAGATGCTCAAAAGAGACTTCATAAGTGACAAAAAGGGCTTCGAAGCAGCCGAAAAGGGCTCTGAGGTGCTCAAAAAGGACTTTGAGGCGCTCGGAAAGGAATTCAGGGCACTTAGAAAGGGCTTTGAGGTGCTTGAAAGAGCCTTCAAAGTGACAAAAAGGACTTCGAGGCAGCCAAAAAGGGCTCTGAGGTGCTCACAAAGAACTTTGAGGCGCTCGGAAAGGAATTCAGGGCACTTAGAAAGGGCTTTGAGGTGCTTGAAAGAGCCTTCAAAGTGACAAAAAGGACTTCGAGGCAGCCAAAAAGGGCTCTGAGGTGCTCACAAAGAACTTTGAGGCGCTCGGAAAGGAATTCAGGGCACTTAGAAAGGGCTTTGAGGTGCTTGAAAGAGCCTTCAAAGTGACAAAAAGGACTTCGAGGCAGCCAAAAAGGGCTCTGAGGTGCTCACAAGGACTTTGAGGCACTCAGAGAGGACTTCAGGGCAGTTAAAAAGGACTTTGACGTGCTCAAAAGAGACTTCTAAGTGACAAAAAGGGCTTCAAGGCAGCCATAAAAGGCTTCGGGGTGCTCAAAAAGGACTTCAGGGCACCCAAAAAAGGCTTCGAGGTGTCCAAAAAGGACTTTGAGGCATCCAAAACGGCTTCAAGGCACCCAAAAAAGGCTTCAAGATGCTCCCCCTGAAGTTATTTTAACCCAAAAATAAGGGTTTTTTCCCTCTTGAGGCAGCCGTGGGATCCAGGGACGTCTGCTGGAGGGTCCTCCATGAGGTAAGTTCTTCCAAACCCACCTTTTTTTGCCTTAATTGACCTTTTTAATTGTTTTTCTTCCTAAACTCGCTCATTTTTCCCCTCGTTTCCAGTTTACCCACTGACGAAGCTGGAAAAAAAATTTCTCTGTCCCCCCGGGAAAAAGGTGGGGGGGGGGGGGGCTCTAATGACACCCAGAATGTTCATTAGCAAAGTAGGGGGTCTAATGAAGCCCCCCACTCATTAACGAAGCCAAGGAGGCTCTAATGAAGCCCCCCACTCATTAATGAAGCCAAGGAGGCTCTAACGAAGCCCCCCACTCATTAATGAATCTGGGGGGGGGCTTTAATGACACCTATCTAGAAGGTTCGTTAATGAAGCAGGGGCTTTAATAAGAGGGGGGATGATGAAAATTGGTTGTTAAGCCCCCAAAATGTGGCAGTTTAGCCCCAAAACTACGTGTGTAGGGAGATGTAAAGCCCCAAAATGCAGCAGTTTAGGCCCAAAATTGGGAGGGGGGGTGTATAAGCCCCAAAATTGTGCGTTTAGGGAGGTGTAAAGCTCCAACTTGTGGCAGTTTAGCCCCAAAATTGAGGTGTAGAGCCCCGAAATTCAGGTTTTTAGCCCCAAAATGGGGGTGGGGGAGGGTTAAGTCCCCAAATTGTCTGTGTACGGAGGCGTTCGGCCCTGAAATGTGGGGATTTAGCCCCAAAATTGTGAAAAATTCATCAAAGAGTGAAAAAGGGGCAATGGGGAGCAGTGAAAAAGCACCATTGAACCCTCGGGGGGGGGAGCAGCCACATACGTGTCCCATGTGACCACACGCGTGTCACACGTGTGTCCTGGCTGCACTCACACCTGTCCCACGCGTGTCCTGGTGGTGTGGACACGTGTCCCATGTGTGTCCCAGTCTCTTCCACGTGTCCCACGCGTGTCCTGGTGGTGTGAACACGTGTCCCACGCGGCTGTGTTCACGTGCCCCAGTTGTGTTCCAGCCTCTGCCACGTGTCCCACACGTGTCCTGGTTGCACTCACACGTGTCATAGGTGTGTCTCAGCCTCTTCCACATGTCCCACACGTGTCCTGGTGGTGTGGACGCGTGTCTCAACCTCTTCCACACGTCCCACGCGTGTCCTGGCTGCACTCACGCGTGTCCTGGTGGTGTGAACACGTGTCCCACACGTGTCCCATCCTCTCCCACGTGTGTCCTGGTTGCACTCAC
>NW_008621835.1:0-1304 GCF_000691845.1 Merops nubicus
GGGCCCACGGCTCCAGCCCACAGAAAACCCGCCTCTGATGCGGTGATGTTCCTGGGTCCCTCACATGTCAGCGTGGTTATGGGCGGGCCAGCTGTGTTTCAGGGTGAGAAAATGAAACCCTCCGAACGAGGGTTGACATATGGATGACGCCCACAACCAGCCAGGAAAGACCCTCGGTTTTGGTTTTCACCCAGGGTCTGGGTGGGAACTGATGAGGAGATCACCACCTTCAGCATTAACATCTTGTCCCACCTCCAAGTTAACAGCATCAAAGCTGGTTCTGCCTGCATTGGTGTTGGGAAGCCTCCCTGCACTGTAGAGATGCTGTGTAGGGTTTCCAGTTATTGGAAGAGCTTCCCCAACTGCCCACTGCAAGCAGGGCCAACTTTTATGCTGTTAACTTGGAGGCAGGGCACCTGGTGGTAATCTCCTCATCAGTTCGCACCCAAGGCTGGTCAGACCCTGTGTGAAAACCCATCAGGAGGGTCTTTCTGTCCTGGCTGTGGACATCATCCATATGCCCACTCTCGTTCAGGGCTGTGATTTTAACCCCAGCACTTCATAAAAGCAAAAAGGAAAAAATATTGTTTCTCCAAGAGAATCACCTCTTCAGTAGGTGTAATTGAAATAATTGCCCGTTTCCAGCACTTTTCCCTACCCACCTCATTGGAATTTTCCTACGTTGTGTGTTCTCCCATGTAACTTAATTGCTAGTTTCTGTTGTTAAAATAGGATTCGTTCAGTTAGACTTAAGATTTTTGCTGTTCTTTAGTTGGGTAGTGTTATATTTCCAAATAATTTACGCTTAAGTAACTGAGACTCACTAGTCATTGTATATAGTGAAAAGGTGACAAATCCCTGCGCTGAGGAGACGAGCCATGGGCAGGGCCACAGCTTCCTCTGTGTGCAAGGCTTCAAGCTGTGCTAGTTAACAAAATGCTGAAGACTCTCATACATTTTGTCCAAAAGATGGTTGCCTCTTGAATTTCGCCAGAAAAGTGTCTTTATGTTAAGCATAATTTTTAGCTTCAGAGCAGACACGCTGGAGCTCTCTGTAAAATTGTGACAGAGGAGGATGAATATTTTTATTTTACTGCTTGATAGTAATTGAAACGCCGTGAGGCCCAAACAGCATGTGGCTGTGAGGAGAGGAGGCAGCGGCCTTCGCGCTCAGTGAAAGGGGAAGGGGAGAAAAAAAAAAAGAATTATGGGAGAGGGCGATTACTGAAAGGGATGATTACCACTCAAACACACAGACAAAAGCTAATGAAAAAATTGTGGGCACCCAAACCGAGACCACACAC
>NW_008621836.1:0-12142 GCF_000691845.1 Merops nubicus
CTTTCACTCACCATCTTTCAGTCTTTCCTCACTCATGGTGGTGTATCTTTCATGCTTCTTGAGCTCTGTGCTCTTGAGATTCATCTCTTAAACTTGCTGCCACGTGGCCCTGCCCCAGCGATAGGACCTGCTGGTGCAGGCACTGCCCAGCTGGCTGGTGATGGAGAGAGATGTCTTTTCTGCCCTGCAGTCTCCTCACTCCATCAGTGATGTGCAACGGGTGCAGAGACAGGTCATGCCACAGGTGTGAAGACCAGCAGAGAGAAACACATCTAGCACTGCTGGCCACGGTCTGGAGTGAGGAACCCGAGTGGGGAGGGTGAGCCTGTGCTGGGGAAAGGGGCGTGGGGTCTCCAAACCTTACTGGGGCAGCCGCGGGTCCGTGTGTCACGCGGTGTTGTGCTCTCCCCTTGCAGATGTCGTGGCACCCGCAGTACCGCAGCTCCAAGTTCCGCCACGTGTACGGCAAAGCTGCCAGCAAGGAGAAGTGCTACGACTGCGTGCCCATCACCCGCAACGTCCATGACAACCACTTCTGCGCCGTGAACCCCCACTTCATTGCAGTGGTGACCGAGTGCGCGGGCGGGGGGGCCTTCCTCGTCATCCCCATCCACCAGGTGAGCTCTGCCGCGGCGAGCTGGCGTTTGGGAGCAGGTCAAGAGTCTGGAGGAGAGCTGGTCTCTCTAGGGAGCTAGGCTGCACAGAGGGTGTGTACAGAGTGCCCTGGCAGGTGATTCCTGGGATGTGTGTATTTATATCTTACATTGCTGCTTGCAGGTTTTTAACACCTTCCTTAAATTCATATCTCATTTGCCTTTCTTCTATAAGCAGCGGGGATGGTGCTGGTCAGATATTTGTCTCCTAGGAGAAACTGCAAATAAAAAAAACAGTAGTTACAAAGGGCAAAACCTGAAAGGTTCATTAGTGATATGGCTTCAGCTGTGACCAAAGGAGAACATGGTACGTTCATTCTGCCTTTTCCCTTCTGAACAAGTGGAGACATGGTTATCAGGCAACTAAGCTCTTACGCTTCAAGAATTGATGCTGGAAAAACTCCTCTTTCAGAAACAAATCCCGTGTTTGTGGGTTTTGGTGACTTAGGGATCTGATGAGAGGGAAAAGCTGGCCAGCTGATGTTTATTGCTTCAGAAAAATTAGGCATGCACTAATATGGATTAAGTTCAATATGAGATTATGAGCTCTCTGGAATCAAGGCAGAACAGATGAAAGGCAAAAGTTCAGCCTTTAATTAAAAGTTAATTGATGGTGTTATTGCAATGCCACTTTTTCAATCTATATTTGCAAAGCATGAAAGTGAACTGGCTATGCCTGAAGAACCTAGTAGTGTTTTTAGCTCTTGTAGACTTTGTTTATTCAGCTCCTTCACTGCTGGTGCTGTTCAGAGACAGTCTGTTTAAAATTAACCACTACCTTGTTTTTCTTGGCTGAGTCACTGCTGCCCCCTCGACCATGATCAGTTGAGGCTGAAGAACTTGACTTTATCACAGAGGTACATCTGTAAGCAGGTAGCTGGTGACTGTGTGACATGGGATGGAAAACAGCTCTTAAAGTGCTGGCAAAAAAAGCTGATGATACTTGCATTGCTTACTATTAATTCTTGTGTCTTCTCACCTCTTGTCACCTTGGCTAGTCTTCAGTAGCAATTATCCCATTCTTAACACCTGCTCACATACTCCACCCAGCCTGCTTGCAGAAGTCAAAGGCATGGTAGAACTAGAAGATGCAGAAAAGGATAATTAAAGTACATCAATGAAAATGTGAAATTGCTTTCATGTGAGGAAAGACTTTGTAGGTTAGGTCTCAATCAGTCTGGGACACAAGACAAATGAATGCGTTGTATAAAACTGTGAAGAATGTGGGGAAGAAGCATAAAGAGTAATTGTTGATTTGTGTGGTGAAGGGAACCCTGGAGAACAGGGAGCAGACCATTAGCAGCAGATGTGAATGCTTCTGCAGTTCAGATGTGGAGCTCACTACTCTGACTGCTGATGAGCCCAGAAGAATTAAGGGATTTAAAACAGGATAGAGTTATGCAGAGGAGCTGGTTTACAAGCTGTGCTTGTGCAGATGCAGGTCCCCTAGTTCAGGAAGTCCCTTGAGGGTCGGCCTTTGGTGGTGGATCAGGGATCTGTATGTGCTGCACTTCATACAGCTGTTCTCTGAATCCCTGTTCCTGGCCCATGCTGAGGGGCACAAGCAGCCTCAGCCACACTGGCGACTGTGGTTATGGTTCTTTTTCTTTTTTTTTCATGATACACTTCCAAGCTAGTACCACCAGGTGAAAAGTGTCAGCTTTTGATTTGTGCTCCTGGTGGTGGTATTTGTGGCTGCCATCTCCTCCTCTGGTGGTGACCCATGGTAGACACCATACTGAGCTCTTGGCTTGTGCTCCTTGCTGCCAGGGCACGGAAGGCAGCCCAGTCCACAGAGGTGTGCCTGGGACAGTATTGCCCTCTCATGATGGATGGCTGATCTGTGGTACTTCTGTCTGGGTTCACAGGAAACAGACACATCCCAGGGACATTGCCTTCAGCCAAAGCAGGAGATGGCAGCCTGGACAGGGAGGGCTGTGCTTTCTGGGCAGGATGAACGGCCTGCCTGGGGAGCTGTTCTTGTCCCTCCAATGCTTTCTTTAGTTCATTCTGCATGTGCTGCTGGAGGGGCTGCCTGCCTCAGGATGTGCTCAAATGCAGGCTTAACTCTACTCTGTTTAACCATGCCTCCTTGCTTGTTTGTTGTGCTCCTCTCCTGCTGAGTCATGGACACCAAGCTCTCTCATCTCTCCTGGAATAAATACTACTTCTTGCCTTCTGCACCACTCTTCCTCTCTGAGAGCCTGGGGGTGGGGTACGGTTGGGAGACGTGGAGGTCATGTAGGTAGAGAGCTCTTTGCACTAGATACACTTCCTTCAGCAGGCCCTTGCATTCAACCTGAGGAGGAATTAGCTGAGTATTTGCCACCACTTGGACAATGGTATTCTGTTGCGGCATGCGTCAGTTAGGTCCTCATGAAGATGTGCCGTCGAAGCCAGGTGGGTGGAATGGTAGCACATCTCACCAGAGAGGGAGGTGGCTGTGGCCACAGGGGCTGCCTGGTGCCCAGAACCAACTGAATGCCCCTGTAAATCTTGCAAGTCTGAGGAGTCATGGGCTCAGTGACTGTAGCTGGGACATGATCTGCCATAATGTGGCCTGGGTGTAGGCTGGTGTCTGACATAGATGCGTTAGGAAAGTGTATGCACTGCGTGCTAAGGAAGGGTCTTGTCTCAGGAGGCAATTTTGTGGCTTTTCTTTGAACTTTTCTCCTTCTTCAGCAACCAGAGTTGGTCTGGACCGTACCTGTCTCTTCCTTTGCAGCATCAAGCAAAGGGGTAGCAAAATGAGAACACAGTCCCAAAAGACAGGAAGGTATTTGTGTCCAAGCCTTTGCAGTCCCCAGTCTTTCAATGTGTCAGCACCAGGTGTGAAAGGGAGAACATCTGTGATTATGTAGACCTCCTAGACACAAACCCAGCCTCCTTCTCTCTGGGGGAACGGACTATGGAATGAAACCTGTGATGACCCCTCAGACCTCACCTAACTGACGCTGTACGTAGGTGCTGTACCATGGCGTGACGACAACATGTGTTGGTGCCTTTTGGAGAGCAACAGAGAAGTGGGGTGCCACCATAAGTTTGCTGGCAGCCTGGGGGTTCTTGTGTTGTGGGTCCTGCTCTATCCCAGGGCTGTAGGATTGCAGTGGGGCAGGTGGGACTGCGAGCTGGGAGGACAAGGTCTCCTTTTCCAAGGCCAACTGAGCCTGCTGGGGATGTGTGGGTAGGAGAGCTCTGTAGGATGGGGCAGGCAGAGCAGGCTCAGGGCAGCCCGGGAGTCTCCCAGATGGAGTGGGGAGCAGACAGGTAGCCAGCTCTGGGAGGAGATGGAGTTCCCATAGGGATCAAGGGATCCCTGTGGAGCTTGCTGCCCAGCCCATTGCGTTGCCAGCTTGAAACCAAGCCCTGAAGCCTACAAAAGGACACTGTGGGTGGGGGAACGCTGCTTATTAAAGGCCTTTTATCTCTCTTCTGCCTTCCCAAGTCGCTTTGCATTGTTGCTGTTATAAAAGGGAATTGTTTTAGACTGTAGTCTAAAAAAGCAATCTTTTACATTTCAAAGCCCCCTGGGTGTTCTTAAAGCAGGTTAGTCCTTGTCTATGTGACAAACTTTCCAGTGAAGCCAGAATAGTTACACATCGAGTCCTTTTGTGCATTCAAAACTGTAAATATTTTCAAGCCTGGGAAAATTACATCTTAGCCACCTCCCAGTTAGGGTCAGCACTGGCTCCTCTTTGCTGTGGACTTTTAAGACCCATCTCTGGAGGAGGCCAGGGAGTACACCAGCAAAAGTGTCTGCTTTCCAGGAGATCCCATGTTTGCATTCCTTTGGATTTAGGGTTCTTTGAGGCAGGATAAAAGTAAGCCGGAAAGCATCACCAGTTTGCACACCATGTCTCTCTCCTTAGGTGGCTGATCTTTGCTCTCGGATAGATGTCTGGGTTGCAAGGTGGGTCCTGGAGCTTCCCATAGTTCTCCTGCTCAAGACAGAGAGAAGCAAGCGGTGGTCCTGTGTTAATACAATACGCAGCACCCTTCCTAGTACAAAATACATGCACCGATGCAGCAGAGGCGCTGCCTGCGGTTGGGTTTATCCTGATGCAACACAGCCTCCATGTGGCAACCCTCCGTAGTGCACTGTGTGCAGGACTTCTATCAGTGAAGATGCCACTCAAACACGCCATTTTTTTTGAGAGTCTGGAATGCTAGTCGAATTCAGTGAGTGGCTGGATTTGAACATCGTCAGAGAGAAACAGCTAGCTTATTGAAAGAAAAACTGCTTTTGTAATTTGTGTTGCAAATGTCTTTTTGCTTGAGATATAAAATAAAAGCTGGATGATCAGGCTAACACATAAAAGCTACACATTTTTTTTCCCCCGCCTATGAGAAATTTCTGTTGAAAGAGATTCTGTTTTCATTTTTTCCATTAAGTTCTTCAAAAACTGTGTAAGATCCAACTAATTTGTAATTGTTTTCCCTCTTTTTTTTTTTTTTTTTTTTTTTTCCCCTGGTGTCTGAACCAAATACTGTCTTCTAACTTCAGCAGTCTCAATGGCAGCATGTGTACAGATTTCTTGATAGCAGTGTCTACTTAGGAAGCCCTGAGCACTTTTCCCCTTTCTTTTTGGTGATATCATGAAGACTTGCATTCCAAAGCAAAAGGAACATAACAAGCAGAAAGAGGTGTCTTGCTGGAGCTGGCTTGGATCTCCACTGAAAAAGTCCTGTAATTCCATGGCTCATCCTAGGTCTGATGATATTTGTTTTTTCCAGACAGGCAAGCTCGACCCACATTATCCCAAAATATGCGGGCACAAAGGGAATGTTCTGGACATCAAGTGGAACCCATTCAATGACTTTGTAATAGCTTCGTGTTCAGAAGATGCTACAGTAAGTTTACCAGCTTGCAGTCTGTTATTACATGGCTAATGTGGTTTTTGGGGAAGAAATGAAAAAGAAAACAAAAGGTCCATGGATGAAATGTTAAAGCACATATACACTTACAAAAGAAGTCAGGTAAGAGTAAGATTCCTTTCTTTCTCTGGAGGTCAGACTTGTGTGAGCCCTTCCAGGTGATATAACAAGGTCACTGTGAAGAGGAAGACGTGTTTTGTGGAGGCTTGCATCTTTTTGGGTGTGCTTGCATGAGAAAAACAGAATATGAAGTGGAAATGGAATAAACATTCAAGTTTAATGGCTATGAAAGTCTTCCTTTACTTTAGAATAAAAGTTTCAATATAACACGGTCTGGAACAGCTATTTCAGATTAATTCCCTGCAGAGCAAGTTTGAGTTTGCTTGTGTGCTCAGTTACTCTGCAAAGTCATGCTGGATCAGTTACGGGGTAGCTGAGGAATCTGTGTCATACTCTTCTGCAATAAGTGGTTTGGCTGAAGTTAGTATAATAAACATGCAGTCACATTTTTACTCCACTGTAGATGCAGACTAGTTAATAGGAATTGAAAGATTCAACTCATGTTTATAAGGAACAATTTAGCCTATATTACCCACTGAAAGGTTGGTTACCATGTCCTGTTGAAAGTGTGGTGTTGGCTTTTGTGATAGTGAGGACATCTGAACAAACTATTGTGTTTTTTTTCCAGACATCCCACATGTGTTTTCTCCCACTGGGTATATTCACCCTCTACCACACAGCATAGTGGAGGTTTCCCTTGTCATTTCTTCTAGCTGGCATGGTGCACATTCTCTGCCATTTCAGCTCTGCCAAAAGTTGCTTTTGGATTGGAAATCTAGACTCTTGGAATTGTCCTTCCTATTTAATGAATTGCCTTTGCTTCTTTGGATATTTGTGTCTTTTTTGAAGTCTTCCATTTTTGGGCTGCCTGTAAGGGTTTATTTTGTCTTCCAAACTGCATGCCAGTTTTTCATGCTGTCTTAGGAAGGATTTGTGGCAGGAAGGCACCACCACGACCTCTCTTTTGAGCCTCTGACAAGGAAGGAGCACAAACTTTGAAACTTCCTGCTGCAGTTACAGGCTCACAGAACCATTTGTGTTGAAAGGGAGCTTGGGCAGGCCCTACCTTAACCAGCTGCACAGGTCTGTGGAGCTGAGGCTTGAAAACCACCAAGGTCAGAGATTTCACCACCTCTCTGAGAAAGCTATTCCTGTTCTTCACCACACCTATGGGGAAACACTTTTCCTTATACGCTGTCAGAACCTCCCCAGTGTGATGAGTGACTGCTGTACCCCATCCTTCCACCCTGAAAGTCAAGACAGCGTCTGGCTCTATTTTCTCTGTAGTGTTGTCAGTATTGAAGGTCTCTGTCAGTTTTCCCTGAAGTTGTCTCTTCTCCAGGCTGAGAAAGCCCATCTCTCTCAGATTCTCGTCACAGGGCAAGTGCTGCAGCCTGCTGAGCATTCTGGTGGCCTCTACTGGGCTCACTTGAGTTCATCAGTAACTTTCTTGGCGATGAAAAACTAGATGCAGTGTTCCAGCTGTTGTTTAATGACTGCTGTGTAAGGGGGAAAATTGCTTTCCTTGATCTAGTGGCATCTTCCTGTTCCAGACCAGGGTGTTGCTAATCAAGGTCTCTGCCAGGGCATTCTGCTGGGTCATACTTATTCTATTGTCCACCAGGACCCCAGGTTCTATGCAAAAGGGCTGCTCTCTGTCATCTTTTTTTTCACTTTTCTACTGAAGTGGTGAGGACAGCAGCTTGTGTTTCTTAGTGTGACTGTCCTTCCTGATACCTGATAACTAGACATTGGGAGGTCGCTTAGTCCAAACCCTGCACTGAAGCAGGCCAGTTGAATTAAGTTGCTCCAAGCCTTGTCTGGATGAGTTTGGAGCACATCAAAGGCTACAGAACCTGTGGCCTCACCTGGTTCTTCCAGGGGTGGAGTACCCTTCTAAGGAAAATAGGGCTCCTCTGATCTCCAGGGAGTGACCATACTGTGATTTGTGTCCATGGCCTTCAGTGATCTCCTTGTGCACCTCCAAAGAGGCTTGCTTCATCATCTCTGTGCCTTCTTGCAATGTAGTTGGAGGGCAGCCATAAGAGCTCGCCTTCTCCTCCCACACTGAACAAAACCTGTTTCTTCCAGCTCACCCCAGGTTTACTGTGCTCTCATCCCCACCTCTTCTCAGTGGCTGCTGCTAGACTCCTTCCATGGGGTCAACATCTGTCCTGGCCTGTACTGGAGAGACCAGGTCGGACATACTGTTGGGAAATCTCTGCAGCAACACTTTCTCTGTCCTGAGAGAAGCCTGAGGAAGTGTTTTTGTGGTCCCACATCTGCCCACCACTTCCACTGGGCTGGGCATAGAGCCAAAACCTTCCTTGCATTCTGTTGTTAAAAGTCTGGTGCTCTCTGCCATTTACAAACATTAACATAAGCACCACATGGCTTCTGTGCAAGGATGCATCTGATTACTCTTACTGGCCTGGGTTCCCTGCAACTTTTGAGAAAGGCTAGAAACTTCTGTGAAGATGGTGGAAATTTCTCATCACCCACATTCTTCAGTGGTTTCTTGGCCATTAATCAGCCTTTCTAGAATTTAGTTTGGTGTTACCACAGCTATCTTCTGTGGTATGTAGCTGAAGCAGGCAGGGTGGTACTTTTGGACATGGGAGAGGATGGATAGTCTCTGTGAACAATCAGTGCCCTTTCTAGTTCCCACAGGCGTAGGACTGAGGCCGGTGTAAGTGGCCAGGGGCTGAGAGTTTGTAGTTTCCTTTTGGCAAATTATCAGGCACATTTGAATTCATTGCTGAAGATCTTCTCCCTTGTGGCTAGAGGGGCAACTCTGTGTCTTTTACTTTGCTTTGCCAGGTTTTCTTTGTGATGCAGAAGGGTAGGTAGCTTGTGGATTGTTCCTGACTGGTCTGGCTGGTCTGGCTCCAAGACCTGCTTCTTCTGTGCACCCAAGGACTGGCAATTTCTGCTATGTAATGCATCATCAGATTCCAGTCAGGGGCTTTTCTCTGGTTTTACCACCATCCATTTCATAGCGTGGAGAGTGAATTGTTCATTCTAGACAAGTCTTCCTCAGTGTGAACATATTTTTCCTTTTCCTACTCTCTCAGCCTCATTCCTTTAGTGATAGCTGTTGAAGCTGCAGAGTGTGATGCTTTCTCTTACCACTGTAGAAGTTCACCTAGAAGCTATTGGACCCCACAGTCCCTAGGTTTCTGATGACCTTGATTCCTCAGTGGGATAAACCCTACTGAGAAGGCTGCTCATGATCTTTCCCAGCATGTCCCAGAATTTGTGCCTCTCTTTCTTTGGTTTAGAAAGGTGTGATCCTCATCAGTCAAACTGGAAGGCTGGAAGTCAAAAAGGTATGGCTAGCTTCCAGAAACTATCTGCTTCAAAGAGAATTTCCCTTTTGCTTCAGGCTAAGTTCTAAAATAATTATGACAAGCATTGCAGTTTTCACTGAGCCAAAGGGTTAATCATCTGTTAACATACTATGTACTTGACTTCCTTTGATTAGTGTGAGAAAGGCTTTCATTTTACCTGCATAGGTTCAACCCCATTTGCAGGTACCCTCTATTGTCTTCTGCCAGCCCTGGAGGATGGAAGATTTTTGTCTTCATGCAGCACCCTCCTAGAGGAACGCAGGGCTGCAGGTAAACCTGTTAGGAGACAGCACACTTCCAGTGTTGTGACTTCAGAGTGGTGCTGCTTACTCTTGTCTCTCTGCTGATGGTATCTGCCATGTGGCCATCTGGGTGGGCTTCTGTGTCCTTTGACAAATGGCTGTGTCATTCGCAAAGCGTTCAGCACTGGTGCAGTTTTCTGTGGGACAGACAGCACTACAGCTGTCATCTGACCAGGGGAGTTTCCAGTTCTTTTGCCAGGTACTGTTGGTTGGATGACCTCTTGGATTAATTACTGCTATAGTATCTTCTGGGACACTTTACTGAATGTCATTTCAAATTTGTTTGTTCCTTCTCAGAGTTCATTAGGAAGCAAGGTCTGCAAGATCTGTGGTTTACTTCTTCCCCTTAGGAATAACTTTTCATGATTGTGCTGACAGCTTGGCCAGGTCTAGGGGTTGGATTGCCAAGTTAAAACAAACCGGTAGAACTGCTGGCTAAAGACAGAGGGTAGAGAAGAGTCTTCAGGCCCTCAAAAAAGTAAAGATACTAATTTAAGAAACAGTTATGAATCTTCATCAATAATAGTTACTGGTAAGTTCCAAAGTTGCTTCTTGCTCAAAAATCTCACAAAGACCTATCCTGTGCCATTCAGGTTAAAATCTGGGACATCCCTAAGCACTTGCTAACAAGAAATATTACCATTCCAAAGAAGGAACTTCTGGGGCATGTTCGAAGAGTGGGCCTCATTGAATGGCATCCCACTGCTAATAACATCCTCTTCAGCTCTGGCTATGACTACAAGGTGGGTCTGTTCTCTGTGGAGCTCTCTTCCTGTATGATACGGTGTTTTGAAATTTATTTTAATTTCAAACTGTAAGATCATACTAGAGAGTTCAGAACCCTTCTTCAGGGGGAAATTCCATGGTGACTCGAAAGGCAAAAGGACATTGCTGCAAGTTCAAAAGGATTTGCTAATTTTTGAGTTTTCTGATGAACTTCTGTTTGTTCTGCCCTTCTCCTTTACTAGATTTGATACAATATGCAACACCACGCATTTCTGTTTGTTTCCTTTCTTTTGCTAATGCAAATATCTGCAAAGATGGCTGGCCACTTTCATGTATAAAATGTGGTTGCAAAGGAAATATTGAACAGTAAAGAATATTTGACATTCTGAGGAAACACTATGTCCCTGATATATTGCTGTAAGTATCAGGAATTATTTTAAATGTTGCAGAATAACCACTGATGATAGTAAGACCTATACATGTAGAGAAGAGAGGAAGAAGTGAAGAGGGTACACAAGGTCCCCAGATAGTCAGGCAGCAAAGGGCTAATTTTTTGTTCTTTTGCTTCAGATAATGATCTGGAACCTTGACACCAAGGAGGCTGTCATCTCAAACCCAGTGAAGATCCTTGATGCTCACAAAGACGTGGTCCTTTCCATGTCATTCAACACAGATGGCAGTCTCCTTGCCACAGCTTGCAGAGACAGGAAGATACGTCTGATAGATCCTCGTGCAGGAACAGTCTTACAGGTAGGTAAGATGAAGCTAACTTCATTGTGTAGGTGTTTGCACAGATTTCTGTACGCAGAAAGTCTTGTCTATAACTAATAGGGGTTGCTCTGTTGCATACGTGTAAATCAGTAGACAGAGAGATTGAGTGGGCTTTTGGAAATGGTCCTGAAGAGTTTAGGCCACTTTTCTCAGATCCACATGAAATCCTGCTCACCGTAGTTCAGCCAGGCTGAGCACATCTTTCAGATGTGACTGACTCATAGATCTCATGTAACATGAAATGTAACTATGCAACAAGTGCTGTCTTTTACTCACAGTGTCCTTTGTCTCCCTATAGGAAGCCAGCTACAAGTCTCATAGAGTCAATAAAGTTTTATTCCTTGGAAATATGAAAAAGCTCTTCTCTACTGGAACATCTCGGTGGAATAATAGGCAAATTGCATTATGGGATCAAGTGAGTTGGACCAGCAATCTCACATTACAAGCTTCGGTTTTCTCTCTTTTGCTGTCACTTTAGCATTTCCATCCGCGCAAACCCCAAGAACTGGTTTATAACAACAATTTAGAAGTGTTCTGTCAAATTCTTAGTGGGTGATAGATGTTGTAGCTGATAGGTACAGCTCTGTAAGGGAATGCCTGGTAAAATCACAGCTCTGGGCTGTAACTGAGGCTAAGCAGAGAAGGGCTCTGGGAGAGAGACTCAGCTAGAATAGAGGAGGCAAGGCATGCTGTGTGTTTGCACCGGGGTGTTTGGTGGTTGGTGAAAGTGAGTTTGTTGTGCCTAAAAAGTATGTAAACTAACGGTCAACTGATGACATAAAAAGGCCAGGTTTTTGTAAATAAAGTTCCTCCTTTGCACCTGCATGGGGACTCCCTGCTGCTCCGTGCTGCCCACACTGACACAAGATGTAACTGCTATGACACTCTTAACTGAGTATGAGCTTCTGAAAGACTCAAAGCTTTCACCATAGAATCCACCAGAAGAAAGGTAATGCTGTGCCCACTACAAGAAGAAATAATTCAAAGGACCTTTGGGTGGTCACTCTAGCTCTGGTTTAAAAGCAGCACTTACAGGTCTTTCTGGCAAATTGTTACTGGTACTAGAAAGAGATATGAGCTCTAGACAGAGCTTACTCAGGCAAAGCCCTCAATGGAGAAAAAGATGTGAAGTGTTTTCAATTTCTGATGATTTCTGACAGTGGAGTATTGAGGTAGCACTTACTGGTCACTTCCAAGACATGATCTTCTATCATGACGGCTGCTAGCCTTATGAAACCCTGCTCTCCTCTGTCCCTCACGTATGCAGTGAGATACTTTTCCTTTTTTCAGCATCTCACTTTGTCCCTCTGCATCAAGCACCTTGCAGTACAACCTTTTGCCTCTTTGTTTTGCTGTACCGGACAAAGCTGTTAGACATTTGTGGTGGTTCAGCCCCAGGTGGGAG
>NW_008621837.1:0-221 GCF_000691845.1 Merops nubicus
CAGGTCCTGGCTGCCTTTGGGGTCTTGGGGGTCCTTTAACTGCCCAGCAAGGCATCCTGGGATATTATGTGCTTGAGGACACGAGTCCTATAGTCCCATTTCTTGTGCCAGCTGTGTGTCTTGCAGAAACGCTGCTGTCTGCCTAGGCTGCTCAGCCTGCTCCGCTTGCTGCCTGGGCCACCAGCGGGGTGTGCGGCGGTGCTGGAAGGCAGCTGGGAGGG
>NW_008621837.1:262-3024 GCF_000691845.1 Merops nubicus
CTGTGTCGGTAGGCTAGGATGAGTGTAATCTTCCAAGTGCCCTGGGGCAGGGGGGAGACGGGTAAGGCTGAGCAACAGGCTGCTTAAGATCCTAGGGTATAAAGCAGGCAGGAGGGAGAGCCCTGAGGGAAAGGAGGCCCTGGCCAGCCCTGCCAGAGATCTGCTGGCATACTGTCAATCCACAGTAGCTCCTGGCTGCTGAAGGGACTAAAGAGGAGGAGTCTTGTCTGTCCTTTTGGCTTATGCCAGCACAAGTGTTACTGTTGCTGTGCCGAACCAGTCGGGGCGGTTGTTCACCCAGGTTGATATCCCTGCCCTGCCTTGCCTTGTGAAGCTAGAGGGCAGGCAAGGCTGCTGCCCCTGCTGCCTGCACCCACTCCAGCAGCCTGCAAAGAGCCACCATTAGCAGTTTGAGCACGTGGTGTCATGGCTACCCTCCTCTGTGAGCAGCTTGGGCAGAAGGGGTTAAGCAGGCATGTCTGACCCATGACTGCTTGTAATGGAGGTGTGCCAGCCAAGACAGAAGGCTCTGGCTTGCAGAACTTCCCTGAAGTCATGTCTTACCTAGCATGTGGGGGCAAGGGCCCTCCCTGGATGACCCCATCTGATTTGCTTGGCCTTTGGTGAGTCCTCTCTGATGGGCTGGATGGTGTCTGTGCTCCTTTTGACCCTCCAGATTCTGAAGGACGGGAGTTACAGGAGCCAGGCGCAGCAGCTGAAGCCAGGTGGGAGGCTGGGTGGCCTGAGTCACAACAGAGGGAGATGATCCCACTTCCAGGCATGGCCAAGGAGCAGCCCTGGTGGAAATGTCACCTTGTCCTGCAGGGGTGGTGCAGTGTATGGAAGATGTGTTGGTATGGCCCATGAGCAGGCTCTCTCTCCCCAGGCAGACCAATAAAGATTGCAGCAATCTGTGGAATCCATGCACTGTTGAGCTTGGCTTGTCCCTTGCCTTCTCAGTTACCATCCATGCACAGCTGCCTGGCTTGCAGGAATGGGAACAGGCAGGATCAGCATCCCCCCTGCCTCGGAGATGTTTGTCTTGAGCAGGGGCCTGGCTGTTAATGACTTCCTTCAGGGAGGCAGCTTGCCAGGCACGAGGGAGACAACGGAGCGCGTTCAGCTGAGAGACATGGCACATGCTGGCTGCCATCAGCCACAGTGTGCAGGTCCCTGTCCTGTGGCTCTTCTTAGAGCTCCCCCTCTGCAGGGGAAGAGGGAAGGGGGGGTTAGGTCGCGCAGCGCATGCGCCCTGCCAGCCCTGTCTCACCTGGAGGGGCAGGGTGGGATCCAGCATCAGATGCCAGTCGTGGCTGGGCAGGAGCTCCGTTCTGGGGCGTGTGTGTTGGCATGGGGCAGAGGTCAGCTGCTGGAGGCGTTGACGAGAGTCGGGTGTCTTGTTTGCAGTGCTGGTGCTCGTCTGCGTCTTGCTCCTGCCCTGCCCTGCTGCAGGGGTTTGGGGGGTAGTGGACATGGTGCCCCACAGCAGTGGGGAGTGACTCCTTGGGGCAGCCGGACTCCTCAGTGTCTCTTAGCCAGGCCAGGTGGCAAGCAGCGTGTTGCCCCGTGGGGACGTGCTGAAGGCCGACCTCGCAGCCCACCGGCACCGCGCCGCACCCGTGCCGCGGCTCCTGAGGGGACGTGGCTGTGCAAGTAGTTGCCCCCTGGAGCTGGTGGTTTAGGTGAGCCATGTACTGGAGGCTGTAAGGGGAGCAGTGGTGGTGTAGGGAGCAGAACCTGCTACCGTCCTGCACGGCAACTTCACCTGCCTGGGGCCAGGGGACTACCAGCACCTGGTTTGGGAGCTCAGAAGGTGGCTGACCAGTCCCTGTGCAGATGTGAGCCAGAGGATACCACCTCATCTTGGACTTGGTTGTGCATCTCCAGTGCCCTGGCACAGCAGGGGTGACAGCAGTGGTCAGTCTCCTCCACTTAAGTGCCAAGTCCCCTCCCATCTCCTGTTGGAAATTGCTGGATTCCACCGTCTGGGTTGGGGAATGATTATATTGGCAGTGAGTACAAAACCAGGGCAAGAATCCAGGACTTTGTGTGGTGTATGATCTGAGGGTGTTAAGTGTCACCTTGGCACACGGGGGACGAGTTGCACTTTCTTTCAGCACCCGTGTGCTTGTTGGGGCTCATTCCCAGGTGCTGCTGTGTCTGTTGGTGAGCCCCTCTTGACCAGAGCAAGGGGTGTCGGACCACAGCTCTATCCAGGCCTGAGCTGGGGGCAGCGAGGTTGATCCCTGGAGCACAGGTGCCTGTCCCCTGGGCAGCAGCCCCACTTGTGCATATCATCGGGCATCTGCAGGGAAAAGTCTGAGCCCCATCCAGGGAAAAAAATCATTGCTCTGGTCACAATGGCAGTAGCTTGGTCTGGTAGCGGGTCAGGTGTCCTGGGTGGCTGCGGGGCAGCTGGGGTGACAGGGCACAGTGCTGGGCGCAGCAGAGAATGGGACGGCCCAAACCTGGGCACTCCTGTGCCCAGGCAGAGCTGGAAGCGCTGGTGCAAGGCCCCGGGCAGCTCCTGGGTGACATCTGGTGTGGTGTGAATTTGCCCTCTAGTGGCCGCGGCCCAGATGGCTTTTGGGCCTCGGGGCCGGCTCCAGTCTGTGGTAGAGGTTGTGCAGGGACCAGGATCCAGCCTCCGATCCAAAGCTAAAGCCGGTGGGTACGTGGGCGGCGACTGGAATAGCTGTTGAGGCTGCTTTCTCTGGGGAGCAACCACCTGCTTCCTGAGCAGGCCTGGCGAGGCATAGCTG
>NW_008621838.1:0-2318 GCF_000691845.1 Merops nubicus
CCGGGTGCCCACGGGCAGCGCCCGGACGCTGCTGGTCTGGGGGCTGGAGCCGGAGCCGGGCCTGGAGGTGAGGCGAGGCCTCGGACCGGGCCCCGGGACACCCCTGCAGGGCTGGGGAGCAGGGCCCGGGATCCCCCCACGATCCCTCTCCCCCCTCAGAGCCCAGGCCTCAGTTCCCCCCATCTCTACTCATCGCCTGTGTGCTAATAAGAGTTTATTGAACTGCTCCCTTTGTTTTGTTTTGTTTTGAATCCTTTTTTCCTTGCCTTGTCTCCCCGAGGCACGCTGGGCACAGGGCAGCCCCAGGGAGGTGTCAGGTCCCCCCAGGGGGATTTCTGTCCTGGGGCCAGGGCCGGGTTTTTGGTCTGCCCAGCACAAGGTGGGAGAGGGAACAAAACCTCGTTAGCCTGGCTGTAAAATAAAAATATTGTCCTCACATTTCACTGACAGCTCCAGAAAACGGTGCAGCCACGCAAAGGAGAGAGCAGGAGATGGTCTGGGGTGAGGATGACAAGGGGACAGAAAATCCCACCTTGGTCTTCACTCTGCTCCTGATCCAGAGGTGGATGGTAATGGAGATGGGGCTCAGGGTCAGAGGTTCAGTCAGGTTGAGCTTATTTTTATGCAGAAATATTCATCTTCAGCCTCACTGTTACTCCAGAACTTCTTGCCATTAAACTCATTTTCTAGCTGATTAGTTCTTGCGACCAGTCCTCTCTCTGTCGCTCTTGCTCAGCTGCTGGAGCACCGACAGATATTCCAAAATAACCTCTTTTTCCTCTTTTCTTTAATTTCCCCTCAGCACTCCCTGTTCTCAGTGTTTTCCCAGTTTGGGCCACTCTACTCGGTGCGGGCGCACAGGAACGCTGCCGTGGCAGGGCCGGGGTGTTACGCCAGCATCAAGTTCTACTCAGCTGGAGCTGCAGGCAGAGCCCAGCGCGCGTGCAACGGGCAAAGGCTGTTTCAGAACTCCCCCGTGAAGGTGGGTGAGCAGAACAGCCCCGCAGTGGGACGTGCAGGACTCGGCACTGGGACCTGGAGTCTCCTGAAATACTTGATCTCGGCGATGCTGCCGCTGCGGTGGCATCCCCCACCCCTGGCTGCCAGGGAGCCTTTAGGGAGTAAAATGGCAGCATCCCTGCTCTGGAATAACTTGCAGGGTGTGTTCCTGGGTTCAACAATATTGAAGACCCCTCGGGAGCATGCCTGTGGTCAGGGATAGGTTGCCTTCAAGTGGCTCTTCTGGAGCCATCAGTGGTGTGTCTGCAGTGGGCACCGTGCAGGCAAAGCCGAGCTGACCAGGGGTGTTCTCTCCTGGCAGGTTTGTGTTTGCACCAAGCAGCAGGAGTTTCAGCAACAAGTCCTTGCTCTCAGCAGCACGAAGTGCCAGGAGCTGGCCAACTACTACCTTGGTTTTAACGGCTGGTCCAGTCGCATTATCACAGTAAGGGACCCTTTGTACTCCTCTGCTGTCCTTCCCCTCATCCTCTTCCCACCCTGTACTCTCAGCTAGAGCTGCTGGTGGAATTAGAAGCGTTGTCCTCAAACCAGCAAATGACAGACAGCTACAAAAGCTGTATTTTGGTACCAGAACCTGGAGCAGCTGCCCAGAGAGGCTGTGGAGTCTCCTTCATCTGTAGAGAGTCCATACCCGCCTGGCTGTGACCCTGGGCACCCTGCTGGGGGTGAGCTGCTGGAGCAGGGGGGTGGATGAGGTGATCTCCAGAGGTCCCTCCCCACCCCCCCCATGCTGGGATTCAGCAGTTCTGTGACTTGTCCCACAAATGGGGTAGTTTGAAAGGGCAGAGGGAGGAGGTCACTGTGGGTGAGGGCACTGGCTGAGCTTCTGTTTCTCCAGCTGGGGGTGGCTGTGATTAAAGCAGGGCCAGGGCCTGACAGCCTTTGTGTGCTCAGAGTGTGGGAGATGACTGAGACTCAGAGCATGGGGACTCTGAGGTGCTTCTGAAGCAGAGTGGGGACAGGAGACACCCCTGCTCTGCCTCCACCAGGGGCTTCCGAGCCGCCCGCTGCGAGAGCAGCTCTGTGCTGCCCAGGCCAGGCCTGGAGAGCTTCCCCTTCCTCCCGAATCCAAACGAATCCCCTGTGGGCTTCCCGACAGCTGCAGGACGTCCCTGGCTGGGATGCTGAGAAGGAGGAACGGGGCGAGAGCTCTCGGAGGCGGGCTGTGCAGTCCCTGTGTGCTGTGGAGCTGGCGCTGCCCAACCACGGCGTCCGCAGCAGGGGCGTCGCCCTGGGCCGGGCAGAGGTGGAGGACGGCGAAGGTGGGCGCTGGGTGCAGGGGGCTCCCCCGGCAGCTG
>NW_008621839.1:0-56229 GCF_000691845.1 Merops nubicus
GAACTGGGTGATCCTTGTGGGCCCTTCAGACCCTGATAGATTCTGATCTGTTTTAGCAGAGGACTTTAGAGCCCTATTGGCTCAGTGGTTGGACTTGATGATCTTGAAGGTCCCTTCCAACCTAAAGGATTCTGTGATTCTATGACATTACCGGCCATTGCAGTGATACTCATCATCTTCTGAAGTGTATTTTTGTGTCCCTTTCTAAATAATTAGGACTTTGACATGCCTTTACAGCAGTTGGCTAAAACCACTGCAACTTGTTAGGGTTCCAAACACACTTAGACACAGAAGTTTGATTTTCTCTGAAAGTGGTAGGTGTCCAGCCTAAACCGGGGATAGCAAAAATATTAATTGACATCCATGAAGCCAGCTGCTTTGTTTATATAAACAATGAGTTTTTAGGCTTGGTGAGCTACTTATCTGTTTCATCGGTCTGTTGATTCTGCTGTGGTGTTGTGTCAGTATCTGCCATCACGGTAAGCCTTGTCAGGACTAATGCTTATATGGAAGTTGTGGCTTTGATAGAACAGAAGCTGCACAGTTCTGTCTACAGTAATCCACACAAATGCGAGTAATGCATTTTCCTATCACTATCTAACCTCTCCTCCCTCCCTATCATTCCTATCTCCTCCTTTGCTCTCCCCCCTCCATTATGCACATGAAAGAACAATAATCTCTGTATACAGAAGAGTGCTGGTTACTGTATGTATATCATGTATACATAGTGAAGTAAAAGTGAAATGGTTTATAAGTGTTTTGCTGTTTCTTAGCACATAGATGAATTTTCAGAAACTAACCACTTATTCTGGAGCTCAAGACGAACTAAAAAATAACCATCCAGACTGTTTTTGATGGTAAGTATTTTCTCTGATCCTGGCATATTTTCTTCTTCCTATTACCACAAAACATGAAAATATCAGTTTCTGTAGCTTTGGACTCCAGTCCTTGAGGAAACTGCTTTTAGAAGCCATGGTGGGTTGTGATGCAGCAAATGTAGTTAATGACTGGTCAGACTTTTGAGCATGAGCGGCCTTACCAAAAACAAGAAGACTGCTCACATAGCACAGGTTCACATGTGTCTCAGTGTAAAGCCTTGCAGCACTGCAAGCATATTTGTGTCAAGCGACTGAATGCAGTAATGTACCAATCAAAGACAGTTCTGTGCTAACCACTTCTGAAATCTAGGCTTCACGTCAAAGCAGAAAAGATGGTGCTTTCAGAAAATCTCTGTAATACTCAGGTAATTTTTTTCCAAATTTATATTCGAGCCCCAGTTGCTGACTCTTCCGGAAGAAAACACAGACAGGTTTCTTTCCTGCTTCAAAATGTGTTATGTCTCTAATCCTAGAAATACAGTTGACTAGAGTAGATAATATTAAGAAATTAAGTTGAATCCTGTCCTTCTATTTTGGTCCATTTACTTAATATACTGTAGGTAGGGGTTGAGTGTAGCTGAAAGACCTGTTTTTTGAAGACAAAATGCACCACTTCCTGCAATTACATGGAGTGCTTTTTGACTAAAGTAAAGAAGTGAGAAGGAAGATCTCTTGCCACAATGTCCTTGTTTTATTTAGGAACACTATTTACTAAGTGTTTGTTCACATTTTCAGAGTTTCATATCCTTCTCACTTTAGTACTGCAGTGGTAGAGACAGAAGCTACATGGCTATGCTCTTTGGCACTGATCAGCTGTGTAACAGCAGTACCAGGATATCCTTAGAACATTAATATTCACTATTATATTCAGGTTAGAACTTGAAGGCCATTCATTTTCCTGAAACAGGAAATTTCTGGTAGAAAATCTGCTTTTAAATTGCTAATCCATGTGAAGGGAAAAAAAAAAAAAAAGGGGGAATGGATTTGGATTTGCTTAAGAATAGTCAGAAACTCATTAGGATGACTTACAGGTACTCTTTTTAGTGGAATACTTCTATGTGTGTGTACGTATGGGTGTCTACAAATAACTACATAACACGAAAATGTCCGCACATATATGTACATACACAAATACGAGTGTATGAATATTTAGAAATAAAGTAAATAATAAGAATGTCTACCAACAGTTGTAAAGGAGATGTTGTACTGTAAGAGCTCCACTACAGTTGACAGGTAGGATTTTTTTGGTATCTATGTGTCCCAGCCCACTCTAGTTACAAAGAGACAAACCGGACTTTTCAGAGATTCATCTAAGCTAGGAGATTATAAACTAATACACAAGATGACAGGCTTATTTTCCATATTTGACAGAAACACAACAAATTGAGACTTAAAATAGGTGTCATCACAGTCTGAGAGTGTCCTGCTTGTCCCTTGATAAAAGGAAGCCAGTTGAGTCACCAAGAGGTGCCAAGTGCTCCAAGTTTGTGTAGACAGGTACCGAGAAGGATCATGAAAACAATATGAAGACATCCCTCTTCCAAAGGGGTTTTTAGACTCAGAGATCTATGGAATGGAGCAGCTTGAAAGGACAGCAGGAGGCTGTCTGAACCCCAGTGGCAGAGGAGCAAGAGATTTTGCTGATTCACTAACAAGAACAATGGCTGAGGGGAGTTTGTGAAAGGGGATTTCATCATCCAAAGACAACTGCATCTCCCCTTTTCCCTGAAGACGACAATGTTTCTGGAACATATTTTAACATTTTCAGATACGGTTTCATACAGACACATGCATGCATATGTTTTGACGAACTGTTCCTCTGGGGCTTGTAACTTTAAGTATTAGGCATATAGAAAAAGGTCATGAACTAGCTAGAGATTGTGAGCTAGCAGAAAAGCCAGGTACAAAAGTGCCAGCATGTTACTCACAAAAATGATCTGGAAATAGCCCCTTCTTTGCTGGTAAATTACAATATTTGTCTCAGGCAAAGAAATAGCATGAGAAAGCACTTGAAATGAAAAGTGCATCCTACGTCACACAAAATACCGTCTTTATAACACATAGAGAAGGTGTAATCTGACAGTTCCCTGGAATACTCCTCTTTAAACTGAGTATTAATGTGCCTTTTGAAAGATTCTTTGAAATCATTAACCTATCAAATCAGTACAACATACCTGATTTATTAACATAAGTGGGAAACGTATTTAACAAATTTGTGCTATCTGAATGTATTCTATTTGTTCCTTCTTCACTGAAACTAAAAAGTACTTAGCAAGAAGTCTCTCAACAATTCACCAGGTGTCACATGCAAAAAGATGAGACAGTAGATGTAATGTCTGACAACAAACTCTACTATTCCGTCTCCTCTGGTTAAAAGCTCTATGTCTGGGAGGAAGACCCGAAGTTCAGCCTTTTAAAAGATTTGGACACCTGGGAACACATTCAAGTACCTAAGAATAGGCTTTGAATGTCATCTGAGATGCCTGTGAGAATCTTATCTGGCCTCCAGTTCCCACCACAGAAGGAAGATCTACTGTACCTTATACACTGGCAAGAAATGCTTGGAGTACACAAGATCCCAGTTCTTTATTTGGATTTTGTTCTGCATGCATAGGCACCACTCCATTTTGTGACCCAAGTTATCATTAAGAGAAATTTTTGTTTGTGTTATTGCTGGAAACAGTGTCAAATTTCATAGATTTATTTTTATATGTTATAAGTGGCAAAAGTTGAAATTTCTTCTTATTATTCCCTGTGTTATGTAGATCAGAGGACTCCTTTATATCAGATCTCATTTGGACTACTGTATAACTTCTATAAATTCTTCTCAACACTACATTTAACTTAACAGCAATCAAGAATCTACTGCAGCTTTTCAGAGATTCTATCAATGCTGTCAATAACATTCAGTGCTCTAATTTTCCTTTTGATTTTTAACATTGGCTTAACCAGTTCTAGCTTCTGGGCATTGAGACACATACTTTGTGTTGGAGTTTTCATAGCACATCCGTCTTCTACTTTCTTTCCCATCCAGTAAATACATAATGGTCCTCGAGGTATTTTTGCAAAGCATGTCTCACCTGTCTTTTATCACACCATTAGCTCATCTCTGATCCTTTCCAGAGCTGGATGTAGTATTCCAGGAGTGACTTTATGGGAGCCAAACACAAAGACTGAACCATTTGTCTACTGCAGCTTCTGAGACCTTTCCAGATGCACAATCTATTCCCCTAATCTGCCCCCATCTGTAGGCATGGGCTGAGTTTTAGTTCCATGAATATGAACATGGCTCTGCTAAAATGCATGTTTGGACAGATAAGTTCACCGAATGATTGATGTCACTCCCTCTCACAGTAATTTGTCTTTACACTATTTAGCTCTCCCCAATATTTATGTCCCCTGCTCTCTGTTGGTAAAGATTTTCATTTCTCTTCCAAGTCATTAATAAATAGTATAGCCAGCTTTTAATCCACCTAATGTGGGCCATGTTGATATTGTTTTGTCCTAATTTCTTAATCAAAATGTCATGTAGTATCAGACCATATGTTTTACAGAATTCTAAATACATTATATTAACACTATTACCTTTAACAGTCAAACCTGTAAACCCACCAGAAAAGTTATCAAACTAGCTCTACACATATGTTTTTTAAAATCATCTTATGCTGGTTGTACTACAGGGCCCTACTCTGGATACTCACACCAACGATTTCCACATGTATAAATGACCCTGAATAATGTAATAGATTTTTTACTATCATGCAGAAGGAAAATTGAGAAAAATATATTTGCTGGAGATATCATTCTACTCAGTACATGTATCTCTTCCCTGCATGAGTTTTCTATTGCACAAGGTTTTAAGAAGTATATTTTTTTAAAAGGACTATAATTCATCCTGCAGTTTGTGGGACGGGAATTGGAGTGGGCTTCTGGGTAGAATGTTCTAGCACTTATATTTACAAATTAAGGTACTTTCAGTATTAAAAGTGCTTTAAAAAGAAATAAAATGTAGAACTCAGTCTTTTCTTTTTGAGTACAAGATAGTTCGGATAGATTTTTTGATATCTAGATAAATTTGGAGGCTGATCTTTACACATTCACAAAGTGTGGCAGGGGAACTTTGTCCCATTTTAGGACAGCAGAGCACTCTCAACACAAGAGAGTATTTTCATACAACATGATGCATAGCCTACTACAGCTGGAGAACAATCAACTATTTATAATCAAAGGAAGTTAAGGGTTTGTGTTTTCTGTACTATCTCCCCTGAAGAAATTATATTAGGAATGTAACACTTACAAACAAGAGCAGAGTTAAGACATTCATTATCAGTTGTGAATAGGATTCATTTTAATGATAATTCCACTTGCCTACACAGTGTTCTTAGATGTGAAAAAAAAGCCATGGGTTTAGGCCAAATATTGTCATGGTAACAGAAAGAAAGGGAAATAATTCTAAAAGGGTTTCCAATAACCAAGAGCAGCTAGCATTCAGTAAGTAGCCTTCAATAGAAGTTGACATCTGTTATTCATTTGTTGTTTTTAGGTTTGAAGAAAAGCAGGATAATTGGAAATAGTACAGTGTTCTGGGAACATATTGAGTGAAAAGGCTCTTAGGGCTTTTAAAATATTGGTCTATTTATCCTTAAAAAATGTAGCGTGTACCTTTGTCCATTTATAAATTGGACAAGCTAGTTGGAAGGTTGTCTAGACTCAATTATGCTTAAACACTGTAAGATCAAAGCAAGTTCCTTGCTTTTAATAAGAGGAACTACCATTTGATCTGAGGAAGGAACACTTATTTTTGGAAACTGAGGAGAAGATGAGAATGAATAAGTTGTATAAAGATATGTTTACCTCATACAGAGGAAAGACTGGGAAACATATTAACCTGCACAAGAAACATTCACCAGTACTGGTGCTTTCCACTTCTTTTGTTTGTGCACATCATTGTGTCTTACACACCATTGTAAGACAATTATCATGACTCAATTGGTAAGAAAGAATCCAATCAAAATCCAGTTGTGGAACTTGAAGGCAAAAAAAATTGCAAACCAAATATCAGTGAAGTTTCTAACACCAAGATTTGTTACGAGTGAATCATGTACCATTGGATTTTCATGTACATGGCCTTTTTATGATGCTCTTGGCAACATTTCTAAGAGGTCAAGAAGGGACCATTGAGAATGCTCTGTTCAACATTAGAAACCTTGCTTGCTCACCTAGACTTGACAGTGCACCAAAAAAAGCTATTTTGTCCTCTAAATCCATGAAACATTTATACATTAACTTTCTAAGGAAGTATATTTGAGGCACACACAACTTTTGCAGTAGGAACTAGCAAGTTTGTTTATGGTTAAAAACCTAGACATTTGGTAGGAGTGAAAGAAAGACCAGCAGCAAATATTTGAGTTTATTAATCCTAAATATTATTTACTTATCACTTCACAGCAACGAAGGGAGGGCAGGGGAAAAAAAAAAAAAAAGAAGAGAGAATGATGCAAGCTTAAAGCTTACTTAATCCTACCTAAACTGGAAATCTGGAAGGGTATTGTAGTACAAAAGATTTGTTGATGTATTCTTAAAAAAATATGATCTAGCTAAATTTTGTATACCTCTGCATATATTACAATTATTTCAGAGTTTTCAAGGTAAATAAAAATAACTTCTA
Source organism: Merops nubicus (assembly GCF_000691845.1). Lineage (NCBI taxonomy): Eukaryota > Metazoa > Chordata > Aves > Coraciiformes > Meropidae > Merops > Merops nubicus. The sequence goes on from NW_008621839.1 coordinate 6,547, forward strand.
TTGAGTGAAGCAATTAATGAGCACATCAGCAGTGGCTGTGGAATCTGATATTTTAATAATTTGATGTTACTATTACCTTTTCTGTCCTTAGGATAGATACCGTACAAACACAAAGGAAGACACATAGACAAATTTGTAAAATGTACCTAAGTGTCTTTAGAAGCACCCTGGCACCCAGTGGAGTCATCAGAAAGGCTTTTAGTAAGCACCAGAATGGCTAATTTCTTTATTATCTTGACTTTATGGCCAAACGCTCCCTCTGTAAAGAATCTAAAATCAATATTGACTAAGTGAACTTTTGTTAATTTGATTCTTTTTACAGCTTGCAAACAATCATAAATTTGTCTGGAAAAATGAAAATGTTCATTACTCTCTCACAAATTAGTACCACTAAATTATCCCTGAAGACAAGAAATAAAGAGTGCCAATCAATGTATGTAACAACCTGAGCAAACATCTATTGTTCATCCTTTTGCTTGTTTTCTCCACACCATAAAGGGATTTTGGAGGTCCAAGGTAAACAAACATTCCAACACAAAAATTGTCTCTGTTCTGTGATAGAATGATGGATCTGTACAGAAGACATCAGATTGTTTGGATTTTATTTTATTTTTAATTTGGCCTGCTTTACTAATAAAGTCAACAGGTGCTTGTGACAATGATGACCCAAACAATGTGTGACTGCAAAATAACTCCATCAGCTCTCTCCGTGTGTGTGTGTATATGCACACACACAGGGCTGTATTCCCAGATACACCTGGAAAAGCCCCAAACCAAAGAATTAAATGCATAGTGTTCATATAAAATAAGATCCAAGCATAGAAAGGTAGTGAAGTTCTGCTTCAGTGTTATTTTTTTTTTTTTTCAATGCGTGTCTGGTGAAATAAGCTTCTCATTCATGGCTGCAATATGCTGATTGCCCTGAAGCTCTGATCATCTCTGGAACTTCCTGAAACACCACATTTCAGGCTCTATTAAGGATCAGTGTAATGGGTGTCATTTCACTTGTTTGCAGTTTTCTTTAAGAAGGTAAATTAAACACATACATAAATTTAAAACACGCACACAAAACACCCAAGAACCAACAAAGACCCACCTTTCAGATTATAAGATTAGAAAACAAAACAAAACAATACAACTAAAAAAGCCACCACAACACAACCCACCAAGGAAAAAAGCCCACACAGACCATTTCGAAAACTGTTTAAAATAAAAAATAACTGCAGCACAGCCCCCGTTTCACCTGCAACGTGCCACACATACTCTTTTTTTCTCCCCAAACTGGGAAAAATAAACTACTGTTAACATCAGCTTTCCCAGACCTACTCATTCAGTCAACCTCTGGAGCAACACTAGGGTGGCCAGTAATTATAGATAATGTGCTAGATGGAATTTCCAATTTGAAAGTGGATTGTTGGAGCACTTTTCAAAGCGGGCTTGGGTTTCAAAGCCATTTAATTTCAGACTGAACTTTGTATATGCAGTTATATGCAGACATGGCCTTGCGCACATTTCGGCACCTGATTTCATCGTTACAGTAGTGCATTCTGATACCTTTGACCTAGCCTCCAGCTGAATTGTGCGTGACACAGCTCACGTCTTTTGCATTCCTCAGCCCAAGATCAGGTTGCCCGCATGTGTAATTCATGCTGTCCCCAGATCTTCTCCAGCTAGGGGTGATAGGGAAGCTCTGTGCTGGTCAGCCCATGCTCCGCCATCCTGCATGGTTGCCAAGGAGCCTGTTATGTTAGCAGCTACATTTACCAGCTTTTCAGAAACCAGGAAATTCTTAATATTAAGGCAATTTAGGTACAGTCATATTTTATTTGTTTTCACAAGAGAGAAAAAAACAAACCAAAACAGAAATGATTGAGTGTGGAGGTCTTTCTTTATAGAGGTATTTTGAAAATACAGCTCCTACTTACTCCTGTGACTATTGACACAGCATGGCTAGCTTTCATTTTATTCTTCTTTAAATTTTTTTTTTTTTATTTTTTTAGTTTTAGATTTCCTTACTTCTCAGCCAGTTTTAGATATTACAACCTTCTCCATCATTTGTCTGCAGAGAAGCATAGCAGTTCCATACACTGGGAAGACCGCTATCAAGCAGATAGCCCTAATTAAGTGCAAGACCAGAGGAATTCTGTTCTTGCTGATTCGTCCTCAGAGATGTAGTGGTTTTGCCACCTGACACTGATGTCAGACTCTATGAGTCTGACCCACCTGGCTGAGAGCAGGTGGGATGGGGCAGCCTGCAAGTGAGCCACATTCTCCAAGGAACCCTTCCTCCATCCCACCACCCCTCTCGCAGCTCCTGTTGCCCAGCATTAGAGTCATCACATTGTCTCCGGGTGTCAAAAATGTGCACGGGGAAGGCCGATGGACCTTTTCAAGTACTGTTCTTTCCACTCCCATGGCTGCAGATACTCAGTTTGCTGGGCAAAGGGAGGGCAGGGGCTCAGAGAGCAGAAGCCACAAGTGTTGCAATAGTTTCTACTGTTATACTGAAGAGACTGTCAACTTCCAATACATAGCCGGGGATAATCACTGTATACTGCCAGCTGTGAAAATCACCACAGATAGCTGGAGATTATATAATACCACTGGAAACGAAGTAGGAAACTGATTTATTCTCACTGTCCATCACTGTAATTCAGTGCAATTTATTTAAGGCCACTATCTCTCACTGTAAGGGAAAATGCAAACATTAATCTTCATAAACTGTATCTTGGATATCAGTGGTCTGGATAATTAGTTTGCTACCCTCTGTGCATGTGCACTTTTTCATGTTCAGCAAGAAAGATAGGAATCTAATCAGCTGTGCTGTAAAGGGGGTCTTGTGTACACATCACAGTTTAAGCAAACAGGAGACAGTTGTTACCTTCATATCAGTGATGCCCTCAGTTCTCTTCTGGAACCAGTTTTCTTTTTCTTTTGAACAGTACTTACATTCTTACATCCGAACCCTCAACAATTCAATCTGAGTGTCTGCTTCAGTTTTAGAACAGATTTTGCTGTTCTTATTAACCAGTGCACCCCTAGCTTACCTGTCCCATGCAAATCCCTTCTGGTGCACTTCCAGGTGCAGTGACATCTTGAATATGGTGTGCATGTCCTATGTCACATGATCCTGAAGACCCAACCACTGCTTTATGAAGACTTATAGATTTACATGGAGCTGAAATTAACACCACCAGTGGGCAAATGTTTGGAGACAGAGAGGTAAGCAAAAATCGCTAACTTCCCTTTTCCTCTTGACTCTGTGAAAATATTCATCCTCCTAAGTATCACTGGATGGAAGTCAATCTGTGTGACCTCTCCCGCTGTTAAAGGTAAAGCTATGACAACATATCCAGCAATGCAAAGACGGGAAAAAAGCTCAGCTTTTACCAGTCCTTCTGAAACTAGAGGAAGTCACCAATATTTTCAAACTGTTGGAATGTGAGATTTTGCCTCCTTTACATTATTCACAGTTCCTCCTTGACTGCCTAAAGGCTAGGACCAGAGGTTGCTGTTTCTGCTCTGCTGGAGATGGTGTGACATAAAGGGGCAGTCAAGCCACTCAAGGACCAACTTTGCTCAGACAGGATGAGGACACCAGCATCTTAGTGACGTTACAAGGAAATTCCTGTTCTCCCAGATAGCTGCCGAATGCCCACATAATGCTTTAACAATATCACCAAGTAATAATTAAAATGAACCAGAGACTAAAATCAGGTGTAGAAGTTAGATGAATACACTAGTTAATGGCACATTTGCTGAACAGATCTTCATCTGCTTGTTAAAAAGAGCCATATCCTGGAAAAATTCTTCTTCCATGGTGAATGTCATATCAAAGACAAAAGGTGATTAATTTACATCACGTGCATCAGGAGCAGATCCTCAACAGCCTAATCAAGGCTGGCCACACCTTGCACCCACAACTAAATCTTTTTGAAGGTACCCTGCCCAAGCCTAGCCAGACTGGCTCCTTGAGTTGCCCTGCAGTCAAATGAGCTGGGGGTATTTGCAAGATCAGGTCTTCCCTGCAGGCCACCTCTGACTTTCTAACCTTGTCCCTGCTGGGAAGCCAGGGGTTGCAGGGATCACTGCTCTCTGCTCTTCAGTTGAACCTTGCAGCTGTGTTTTCACACTGGGCTCTGACAGACAGACCACTTTTTAATGCTTCATTCCTCCCTGCTGGCTGTTGTTGTGTGGTTTGTGGTTTATTCTCTAAATGTCTACGAGAATATTAATAGTTTCACTGTTAATGCTCTCCTGACTATAAGCAAAGATCCACAAAGGCTCAGGGCCAGGTTTTCTCATACCTACTTGTGCAATCTAGAGGTGACAGAGAGGGGAATCTGAGGAGGCAGTCTTATGCCCAAAGTTGCCTGCATCCCTCTTCCTGCATGCATATGCACACACATGTGCACAAGTCTCAACTGCTCCAAGTCCTTCTACCAGCCTGTTTGTCTTCTTGTGTTTTAACAGTCTCTGTCCTCATACAAAGCCAGGCCTGATCACATCAATGGTGTCAGAAGGCAGCCCCCCCCGGACAGCCAGCATTCATAACTGTACAGAGTTAACTACTCCCAGTCATTATAGGAAGCATCTTTATGTATATCCCTTATCCAAATATTTATAAAGAGCTGAACTTTGAGCAACCTTTTCTGAGTGTAAGTGAAACTGTCCTGTAGACTGCGATGGCCTCAAACTTGTGTAGATTAGGACTGCTGGAGAGTCCCAGGAAACCCTGACAGCTGCAATAAGATAGGTTCAGCTTGGATCAATTTAAGATTATTCTCTGTCCTCTTTCAACATTTAAGTACAGCCAGGAAAAAGCTTTTATGGAAGGGAAAGTCTGTGCCTGGCCTGTTTACTTGCACAGAGCTACTACACACAGAAGAGTAAACCTGGGGCCATGCCTTCTTTACCTTGTAGTACCAACTTGACATGAGCAAAGAGGACAAGGGAAATAGCAGGAACCAGACCATAAAGCTGATGTCTACCCCGACTGGCTATTGACCTAAATGGAGAGTCACTGATTGACACCAACTGGAGAACTGGCCACTGGTCTGCTTTGTGTAGCACTTCACAGATTAACATTGGGATCGGCCAAAATGACTTGTGATGTTAAGGTCTATTTTGTTGAGTGGTGCTGGCTGAGGATAAAGAAAATAAAGTAATATTTCTGGAAGCACCAATACGCTTTGTTTTGGGTTTGGACTTTAAGAGCATGAGAACACGCAAGGTCTGCATGCAGTGAGAATTTTATAGGCTTTGCACTTGTCTCTAATCCAAGCTCTGAATGGTGCTGAGACAGTACTTCAGGCCAGGCCTCCTGCATCCAAGCAGTCTATTTAGTTCCTGGCTCAGCATGAGAATACTGGTGCTTTTTCTTCAGCATCTTTGGGAGTGGTGGCTGAAATCACAAGACAAATGTCATTCTGTGCCACTTGACAGGATTTGCCTGCCCTTTTATGCTTTGGTTTTGGATTGGGCTTTTTTTATAAATCAAAGAGAACAAACAGGATGATCCAGAAGGATAATTAATTATTCAGGTAGTGTTTCACTTAGGCACCTACAAGGAGGCATCAGGAAACTTAAGAATGAGCTTCCAAGCAACAAACGTGGTGAAAGGCTGCAGGGAAATAGCAGAAGATCTCAGGGCAGTGTGCTCCCTTGCACGCTGCTCCCTCACCTTTCCCAGTACTTCTCTATGGCAGGAAATCAAACCTTATCAGCCTTCATATGTACAGTCCATGCATTTCCTTGTCACAGCACTTTTCTTAAGTTGTTCACCAAACATATCTTTGTTATGGATGAGGGGCAGAGATTTTTATTTTTTCTTGCACACATAAAGATTTTTGCAGCTTTTTTGGATGAAAAAAACCTTGAGAGAACAGCCTGTCTGCAGTAGGTGTGCATAACCACAAGATATTCAAAGCAACAAGCATGGCTAGCAGTGTTTCTTAATCAAGAGCACGTGGGTATTTCTACTCAATTGACATCATATGCATCAATCACTCTTACTCCATCCCTTTGTCTGGTATCATGTATTTCTCTGGTGTTGTATTCTGGGAGCAATACACTGAGGAAAGTGTATTCATCCATCACAGAGTAAAGCTGTTCTGCCACTGCTGCTCTGCCAAGGCCTTGCACACCAGGGCAGAAAGCAGGTTGTCCCTGTACCTGCACCCTCCATCCCAAGCCTATAACCCAAAGAGGTGAAATAGAAACTTGGAGGGAGGGGATAAAAGATATTTCTCTTGAGAAGGAGAAATGAAAGAGTTCAGGAAATGCTGCCCTGTGGTCTGTTAGCTAAACATCAGGATTTATTACCAAGTATGGGAGTGCAGCTTGTAGCTAGCCCTAAGAGAGAAACTGAAGATTGCAAGAAGATGACAATTATTTGGATGTGTCTCAAATAATTTGCTGCTTTGCATATTGGAGGCTGGTGAGCCGACAACCTGGGAAAAAATGCAAGGCACAGACTAGGCTCTCCAATGCTCACATTAGAAAGCAAAGCAAAACCATGACCTCTGTGAGTTTTTCCACTGACTTCAGTGAAGGCTGGATTTCACCTTGAGTTTCAGTACTGAAGGCCAGAGTGTCCCCTTGATTTATGAAACGTGGGGGTTTTCCAGCTTCAATACATATTGTCACTTCTTTTCCAAAAATGCATTCAAAAACTGAAGTATGTCTCTGTGAAACAAAGGGGGATGAACAAACGCATGTAAATAAAATAAGCTTTAGTTTGCTAATTCCACTTTGTGACCAATATAAATACAAACTGCAACATTCATGTTCACAGGAGTGCTGTAGTCTTAGAAAAGGAGGACCATTGGAACATTGACCTTATGTTCAGGATGAACAAACAGACATAAAAGAGAAATCCCACAACTCCTGTCTTCAGTTAACTGTTTGTTTACTATGTTGGCCTTGCTAAATGTACTTGGGAAAATAGTAGCTGTTTAGAGAAAGCATTTCAGTAACTTCTTGAAGTACTTCTGACTTCAGTGAGTCTGTCCAGGTCTCCAGTTCAATACAGTAATAGTTTAATTTTTCAGGTTTTACATTCTAATTTGGATAAACAGTTGTCTTTTTTTTTCTTTTCTTTTCTTTTCTTTGTTTGCTTTCAGTCTTTAAAAAGAAAGAACGTGGAAAATGTGATCTCACAGATGTGGAGGATTCAAAACTAAGAATGGTAATAACACACAAGATCTTGGCTTTTTGTGTCCAGTCCTAAGGTTTTGAGCCACAAATGTTTGATGTCACCAAGATCAAGCCCACAAAACAGGCCTTGAATTCTGGGACCTCAAAGTTACTTTGCAGTGCATTAGTACTTCCATTTTTAATATGATCAGCAGGTAGCATGAGGCTGAAAGGTGCCATTTATGGGAGGGTCCTGCAGAATTTTATGGTTTGCTCACCATGGAAAGGAGTGAAATGATAAAATAATAAAAATCTGTACTGCAGGACCTTAGAGATACTAAGCAAAATGTATGGTGAGTGCTAGACTGTATGCTTAGGAGCAAAGAAAGCAGGCAGCCCTGAGAGTATGTGGAAGCAGATCCTTGGGCTCAATGGCCCAGAATGGGCATCAGGGAACACAATGCAAAAAGCAGTTCAACAGGAGAAATTCCACTGATGTGATAACAAAGTTAAAAAGAGCACTGAGTGTGTGAACAAGGAAGAAGTGAATAGGATAGGAGATTAAGGTAATTTTACCTCTCTGTATTGTACAAAGCTGACTACTAGGAGAATCCTGCACAATTTTAAGACGATGCTGAAAAATACCCAAAGAGACACAAAAGTGATGCTAGGGCTGAAACAAGTAGAACATTTTCCAGACAGAAACATAATAAATTTGGCTTATCTTACCAGAAAACAACTGAAGTGAATAAACAAGTAACAATCTGATGATGAAAGGAAAATAGGCAGTGCCCACAAGATCTTTAATTTAGTGCGGAAAGGCACAACAAAGTAAATATGTGGAAAAAGGTCCAACACACTTAGACGAAAACTGATGACACACCTTTCCTTACTTAATCCAAGAGGGACAAACCATTAGACTATCAAGGGAAGTGCTAAGGATTTACCACTCTGCGTCCCAACTTTAAGTCTAGTTGCCTTAGGGGAAAGCACACGTAAATAAAACAACTTAATGGAGCAGGGCCATAACTAGATGAAATGTAATGGCCTGGGATGTATAGAAGGTCAGATTAGATGTTTTAATGATCCCTTCCGGCCTTAAACTTCACAAGCTGTTTCTCACAAGCTGCCCTAATGAGTTAACTCCCTGTTTGAACCAGAATTGTCTGAGTTTTCCACTCCTGCTTCACTGTGATGGCAGCATCCAGGACAATTTCAGGGCCAAGAGCAGTGCAGGGAAGAGATTCATATTTAGCATCCCGCACATGACAGGAGCAGCAAAATGCAGTGGTGTATAGGGTTTGGCTTTCAGGCTTGTTTGTTTCTGGAGAGGGTCTTTGAGATTTCAGTGTCCTGACAAGCTTACACTCTAAAAAGCGACTCTGTCTAAACATCTTATTTTCCAAACTCACTGTTAAGAAATCCTATGAGCTGGTACCCATATCTGTGGGGTCACACATGCACCTGAGGATGGCATTACTCCAGCTCCATGCTGAATGGGCCACAAATCCCTGTTAAACTGCTATGGAACAATGTCCTAAAAAAGGTGTTTTAGGTAGAAGAACACTGTCTGAAGGCTGTCTCAATTGAAAAACAATCTCATAGTTTCATTCATCAAGCAGATTTTCCTTGTTTCAGGGGCTTTGTGCAATGGAGAATCTGCTTTTCTTCTTCATCCTGCTAAGCTCTCCCATATATTAGCATTTCTGTATAGAGTTGATTGACTTGTTAAGAGATTCAATTTCTGTAGGCATCACAACAAAGACAGACGTCCATCAAGTTTGTTAGAAATTAGCGATCTCCTTTCATTCAAATTTAATCACAAGCGAAGTTTAACTTGCATTTGTGAAGGATGAGGAATTCTGATATGGTTTTACGGTTACAAAAAACATATAATGATTTTGAAACTGGAGCCGAAAGGACATCATCAGACAGGAAGAAAATTGTCTCCTTCGTAATATTTAAAAAACTTTCAAAACCAAGTGCCTTGAACTGATGCTTTCCTAGCCCCTGAAGGGCATAGTAAATTCTCTAATGTATTGGAAATTATATCTAAATGTAATCAGCAAAAGCACTAGTACAGTTTATTTCCAGACAAGACCTTGAAATTCTGCCCTATTGTTCAGATATCTTTGTTACACTTTCATCCCGTTAATTAATTATTCAACACACTTATCCCTTCTCGCCCTCCATGTGAGTAAATAGGTGACTTAATTATGTCTGATGCACTTTGCTGACAACAAAAATCACTGCTAGCTTGTTGTATTTTTATGTGTAGAAATGCATACATGCAGACATATTTGCACATCTATAAATATGATTATAAATATTTTTCACTTAAAAAAATTAAAATAAAACAAAGGGGAACTTTACACTTCCTGTGCTGTTGCATTAAATACATCCTGAATGCAATAGGGAGCAAAAAAATTTGAATAGTACTTATGGATTTACACACGTGTGTGTGTCTACATGTGTGATTTTCGGTGCTGGTATGAAATGCACTTTTTTGTTGTTGTTTTTACAATTGCCAAAATTTACAACAATTAAAAATTTAAAGTATAAAAATTAATTGAAAGTAAAATGATTGTTATTTTCTTTCATAAATAACTGGAAAAATTTATAAACTTATGTGACATAACACAGTTCTTAACTACTTATATACATAAAATGTAACCACAAACCCATCCTTAAATACCTTTTTTATTACTAATGTCTCATTTGATTTGAGGCTTGATTTCAGGCCAGACATCTAATTGCAAATACTACCATGGTCTTCGCCAGGCTTTGGGCAAATTAACACACTTTAATACAGGAAAGAAAGATCTTTGATTGTGGCACACACTCTGCACCATACATGTGTGAAACAACAGACTTAAGTCCTGGTTTGTTTTGCTTTCTTCTCTGCAGTCTGAGAGCATGTATGAAGGAAAGTAGGACTGTGTTAGTTGCCTACCAGGTTCTGGGAGCGCTTTGAATGGTGTGCAGTGGCACCCTAAAACGTGATTGAGCTTTTAATTGGAAGAGAGAGAATCTTTAACCTTAAACGTATCCTTTGTCATCAACAAAGTACAATTTTTAAAAATCTAATTAGGGAAATGGACCACATTTCAGAAGCTGTGGGTGATTTGAACTAATGTTCAAATACTTTTGAAAGTCATAATCCTGTGCTTGGATCCTAATGTCTGGAATCTTGCTCCTGAGAAAAAGTGGGTGAAATTAATTGATTACAAATACTAGTCATTCTTCTTTCAACTAAACCAAAATAATCTGTGAAAATTTAAGTAAGGAAAAAAATCTGTTTGGTTGTGAATTATGCTTCTGGAAAAGTTAAACATCTCTGCAAAATTTGTTAGTAGGTCTTTTTTAAGTGAATGATACAAAAGCAACTGGAAATTCAGTCTGATCTGTTTTATGGATTTCATTACTCTTTTCAATAGTTTATTTTCAGTGGTTTTAATAACTTGCAAATATTAAGAAGGAACTACTATACGAGAAGGAGTTATTACATGCTCAGAATAATCTTGCCATTTTCTAAAATCAGTATTTTCCATTTACAATGTTCCTTTCCCTCTGCTCTGTACAGAAATATTTTTCACTAATATAACTCAGATGAACCCAGCAGGCTGTTCCTACATCCTTAGGAGCAAGCAAAAACAACAGGCCAAAACAGAGAAAAAAAGATATTCCAAACTGTCTTGAAACAAAATGAAGGTCTTGCCAAGAATTAAGTGTAATGTGCCTAGAGAAGACCTCTCAAGATTACCAATCAAACCTTGCTGCTTCTGCTAATCTAGTATTAAGCTTTGTCTTTTTTGTGAGATTTTTTCAGATTCTGTGAATAAAGGACTCAGATTTTAATGAAGGTCATTGTCCTCTTGAAGGTGATTTCACAGACCTTTACAGATTTGGTGTTAATTAGAGATCACAAGCTGATAGAGATTAAAATACAGTTACTACTTTGGAAAATGCATGGTTTTCACAGTGTAGCAAATGTTTCAGTAGGAAGTTTTCACTTGCTGCAGCTGCAGCTATTGTTTTCTCTTCAGTTCAGTTTTCATTTCACTTCCTTCTACAAAGTTTCCAGTAATGTTCTAAACTACTATTTTGATGACAGCTGAATAACATCTAAGTAAAATCTGTTAGTGCTGCAACATTTTTAAATTAGCTTTCTTTTTTTTTTTTTTTTTTTTTTTTTTTTTAATATGCCTTTCACCTCCCTTCTTCCCATTTACTTGAGCAAAGCAGGGTATCTGAAACACCAAGTCACTTCTGTGCTGGGCAAAAGATAAATTTGGCAGGAAAGGTTGTAGACAGCTTTGTGATCACTTTGACAAAAGATGTGCCAAAAGATGCAGTACGATTTGGAAGTCAATGTGCTAACTGGTTCCAGATGTTTGCATTGTATTTCTTTCTAAAAATGGGTGTGCATCTGAGCATGATATCACTGTTTCCCTGCTCCTGCTGGTGTCATTCTGTTTCTACATCAGTCTGTCCTTATTTTCTGGTTATAGTTAGGAGAGACAAATCAACACACACAGCAGAACAAATGGTAGCATATCAAACACAGGAATAAATATATAAGGGTTTAATGGAAGCATTAGATTAAATTAGTGTGTCAAATGTGAAGGTAATAGTAAGATGTCCTGCTCTCAGCTTCAGAGGCACATCACCATTTTTCTGGTTTAGGTATTGTGGACAAAGGCATTTAAAAAAGCTGTTAATTCCACTTATTAAGTAATTTTGCTCTAGCAACTATGCCATCAAGTAAACAGGACTGTTAGTATAAATGACAAAGAAACTGGATATGCTTTGGTTTGTAATGGCAGGGCAGTGCAGTCCTGAACTGTAGTACCATCTCACTGTACTAAAAAAGCATAGTGCCTGTATCAAATTTTCTAGGGATGGTCTCTGAAGATTATGGGCTGGTTACTTGTTAGTGATTGTTATAGCAAATACTCCATCCTGTAACATTTCTACATGGAGAACTCTGTATGGGAAAAGCCATCAATGGTCACATGCTTGGCATAAATTGTAGCTTCCCAAGCTCAAGGGGGAATGAATTAGTTGTCTGTCACATACAATTTAGGTGGCATATAATGTATATGTAGTGCACAGCATAAGGAAACACTTAGCACAATTATTTCCCTGTTCAGAGTATTTTTGCTATATAAATAGCTTAAAAGAGTGAATGATGGCTTTTTAAAAATAGGGAATTTATTAGCTGCTTGTCTTATACCTGTGTCAGATTGCCTCTGTTAGTGCTATCTACAAAGACTCTTGATCCCTTGCTGCCTTGAAAGTAAGTGACCTGGACAGTGTGAAATATCCTGCAGCTTCCCAGCCACTTAAGACAATCAAGAGTCTCTTCACAGAAACCTGTTTTTTGCCATTACTGGCACTTTTTTTCCTCAGTCTTCTAAGGTTTCTCACCCTTTTTGCCTGATGCCTACTGAGAGAGTTGGCAGAAGTGCTCACCAAGCCACTTTCAATCATTTATCAGCAGTTCTCACTACACTGGGGAGGGTCCCAGGTTACTCAAAATCAGGTCAGCAAATGTGACACCCATCTACAAGAAGGGATGGAAGGAGGATCCAAGGAACTACAAACCTGTCAGTCTGACCTTGGTGCTGGAGAGGATTATAGAGCAAATCATCTTGAGTGCCATCACACAGCACATACAGGACAACCAGGTGATCAGACCCAGTCAGCATGGTTTTACAAAAGGCAGGTCCTGCTTGACTAGTCAGATCTCCTTCTATGACAAGGTGACCTGCCTAGTGGATGATGAAAAGGCCATGGGTGTTGTCTGCCTGGACTTTGACATGGTTTCCCACAGCATTCTCATGAAAGAAAACGCTTGGATGGGTGTACACTTTATTGGGTAAAACTGGCTGGATGGCTGGACCCCGCGAGTGGTGGTGAATGGAATTAAATCCAGCTGGAGGCTGGTCACAAGCAGTATTCCCCAGAGCTCAGGACTGGTTCCTGTTCTGTTTAATATCTTTATCAGTGATGTGGAAGAGGGTATCACGTGCATCCTCAGTAAGTCTGCAGACAACACCAGGTTAGGTGCAAATGTTGATCTGCTTGAACATAGGGAGGATTTTGTTTTGCCAATGACCAGGCCCATAAATCCAGCTGGAGGCTGGTCACAAGCAGTATTCCCCAGAGCTCAGGACTGGTTCCTGTTCTGTTTAATATCTTTATCAGTGATGTGGAAGAGGGTATCACGTGCATCCTCAGTAAGTCTGCAGACAACACCAGGTTAGGTGCAAATGTTGATCTGCTTGAACATAGGGAGGATTTTGTTTTGCCAATGACCAGGCCCAACAAAAATGGTACCACCACCAGCAGGAAGATGAACCAATACACAGACTGTATTGTAGACAAGAAGGACATTCCATGAATGATCGCTGGGGGTACAAACAGATCAATCAGCTGGTACATGATCGACGCTACCCCCAACGATCAAAGGACGTAACTCAGCCCACAACAGGTGGTACAAACAGAGACCTGAGGTTGCCCACAGTTGGCATGGGAAACAGCCAGACCAGCAAGCTGAACACATAAGAGAAAGGTGCCCACCTAGTGACTCTCACCTGATTCGCCTGCATTCGCGAAGGTCAAAACAGAGTGGGGCCCAGCTCCAGGGAGAGTCAGGAGGCCAGACCCCAGCATTTCAGCTCTATGGAGGCATCTGCACAGGCTGGATTGATGGGCTGAGGCCAATGGCGTGAGGTTCAACAAGGCCAAGTGCCGGGTCCTGCTGTTGGGTTACATCAGCTCCAAGGAACGCTTCAGGCTTGAGGAAAAGTGGCTGGAAAGCTTCCCAGTAGAAAAGGACCTGTGGTTCTTGGTCAACAGTCAGCTGAACATGAGCCAGCGGTGTGCCCAGGTGGCCAAGAAGGCCAACAGCAACTTGTATCAGAAATAGTGTGGCCAGCAGGACTAGGGAAACAAATGTCCCCCTAGCCTTGCCACTGGTGAGGCTGCATCTCAAATACTGGGTTCAGATTTAGGCACCTCACTACAAGAAAGGCATTGAGAGGCTAGACGTGTACAACAAGGGGTCATGAAGCTGGTGAGGGGTGTAGAGCACAAGTTTTATGAGGAGCAGTTGAGGGAACTGGGGTTGTTCATCTTGGAGAATAAGAGGCTGAGGGCAGACCTTATCACTCTCTACAACTACCTGAAGGGTAAGCATCAGTCTCTTCTTCCAAGTAACAGGCAACAGTACAAGGGCAAATGGCCTCCCATTGCACTGGACAAGGTTTCAACTGGTTAGCAGGAAAAATTTCTTCACCAAAAGGGTTGTCAAGCATTGGAACAGGCTGCCTAGGGAGGTGGTGGAGTCAGCATCCATCACCATGGAGTCATTTAAAAAATGTCTACATGTTGTGCTTAGCAACATGGGTTAGTGGTGGATTTGACAGTGCTGGGTTAATGGTTGGATTTGATGATCTTAAAGGATCTTTCAAACCTAAACAGTTCTATGATTCTATGATTCATCCTGTACATACTTCTAAGATGGACTACTCCATTTGCAATCCTCTCCATCTGTATTTTAATTTTATTTTCATTTTTAAAATGATGAGTATTCCTTCCGTTTTTTTCACTGTGGTTTGTGCTGCATAGCAGAAATACCCTGTCAAGAAACAGCAGCTTTTTTTTTTTTTTTTTTACCTATAGCTTTTGCTCCTTCAGGCAAGGATGGTGTTTTGTTTATTTTGGTTTAGGGACAGGCACACAGTGGCATACAAAACACATGAATAAACGCTTAAGAGATTAAAAGAAGCATTAGTTTTAGTTGGAATGTCAAAAGAGAAGATAATGGTGAGACATCCTGCCCATTGCTTCCAAGAAATATCATACTTTTTCCATTTTACGTACTATGGAGGCAAGTATTTATACCATATCTATACGGTATATCAGCAACCAGCTCCCCACACATAACGTACAATTTTGAAGACTTTGGGATTTGGCCAGCTCCGTGTTTAAGAAGTCCAGGATGGTAGTGACAGTACCGCCTGGAGCAGAGCCCATGTCCTGCTCCCTGCAGCCTGGGAGGTTCAGGGGACTGCAGACAAACAGCAAAGGGATCACAGAACATGCAGCTTTTTTTTTTTTTTTTCACCTGACTTTTAATTCAATTCACTTGATGTCACTTACATCTGAGAACTTTAACCTGCCATTGGTACAACAAACATGTTGCTGAGATATTTTTTAGAGTTATTTAGGCGTTAAGAATATAGTATCCAAGTAATCTCAGGAAAAATTATTGGGGATAACTGAAAAGTGTATAAGCATGATTTTTTCTCTTTGATTATTTTTTTTCTTGCACACTTTGTTGGTAAGTAGCATATTGCTATAGTCACTTCCACTACAAATTCCAGTTACTTCTAAGCACCTTTCACATGATAAAAACAAATAGCAAACAGGAAAACAGTTATATAAATGTAATTTAAAATGTAAAGAATGCTCATGAGCAAGAGAAAGAAGTAAAAACATGGATTCCATATTAATGAGGTTGCATACTTTGTCTGAGGATGTTTCATGTAATATTGATTTTTCTTGAATACAGAGGCACTGTTTTCTAATTATTCAGCCTGAAAGTTCATTGCCAGTTCTCTTTGGTTCATCATCAGAAAGATATATTTAAAAAAAAAAAAAAAAAAGTCTAGTTCTACTTCAAAACTATATCATTAGGTACCAATGTTGTTAAAGAATATTGTTAATATTCCAACTAATACTTTGTAATTCATGCAAAACTCGTGTTGTCAGAAATTTTCTTGCTGAAAGCCATGGCTGTAGGCATCTGAATTCCTTTCTTAGAAATAATCAAATTAGAGTAGTTGTACCCTGACTGATCAAAAATATCCCCATCCCAGAAGCTGCTTGTGGCAGGTCCCTGGAGAAGAATGCAAAGACAGGAGGAACATACAGTTATAACCACCATCTTCTCCTGGCCTCCTCTGGGCTGTAAAATAATCCCATGGGACCTCCCTAGTCAGAGATGATGTCTTTGTAAAATTTTTTTTTGGTAGATTTTTCTTCCAATGAATATGTCCAGCAACCTTTGAACCCACTTTCATTCCTGGTACCCACAAGAAGCTTTGGCTATGTTACAGCTAAACTGCAGATGTGGAGGGATATCTTCTCTTTGTGCCTCAAACATCCTCCTATATTTTTTGGGGTGGCCCTCGGCATTTTTATCTGAAAAAAGATAAATAATCATGCCATACTCACCTTCACCATGCCACTCAGGGTTTGACAATTCTTCAGTGTAACCTCCTCAAATCTGAACACTTAGACCTGTATTTACTGGATGCTGCTGAGGCTTTTCTTGCATGATAACTGCTTCCATAACCTGGATTTTCTTTGTGGCACTTCTTCGAATTGTCTCCAGTTCTACAGTACTGTTTGAGGTGCATGCAGGATTTAAGAAGTATTTACTCAAGAACACAATGGTATTTTCTGTTCTTTCTCTATTCTTTTCATATTAATTCCTACCCACATTGGTGCTAGCACACCTGATGAACTGAGCAACAAAATGGTCATTATCTCAGATTTAGACAAAGACATACTATGTCTATTTTCACTATGCCCAGAGTGCCTCATATTTCTTTTTGACAAAAGCTTTTGAGCTTATTGCAGCCAGAGGGTATGTTAAAGCATTATACTCAGAACAGTGAGATTAAGAGCCTTCTGAAATCAACAGGAAGATTTCCACTGGCTTAAATGAAAGCTCTGTCCCGCCTTAAGTCACTATCTGACCACCACTTAACCATAAGAACACACCAGTGGATGATTCACTATAAACTTTCACTGTTAGAATAAAAACAGCTGTTCCACAACTAAACTTCTAGGCAGGCAGTTCATCTTCAGCACTAAATTCTGTCTTATCCTGTACTGTCTACATCAAGTCAATGGCCAAAGGAGAAGGGAAAAGCAAATCATGTTCACATTATTTTTCTCCTTGTATGACCAAGGTACGTCAAACCAATTTTGTCAGATTTTGTTGTGTGTGGTTGGTTTTTTTTTTTTTTTTGGTTTTTTTTTGGTTTTTTTTTTGTATGTATGTGTGTGGGGTTTGGTTGGTTGGTTGGTTTTGGATTGTTGCAGGTTGGTGTGTGTGGTTTTTTTTGGTTGGTTGGGTTTTTTTGTGTGTGCGCTTTTTTTTTGGTGTGGTTTGGTTTGGTTTTTTTTCAAATTCTGTGAAGATTTCACACAGTTATACCTTTCCATGTATTTCATCTTTCCACCTCCGTTCTTCTCTCTCCTCCATACTTCCTGGCCTTGCTTGTTTTCCTTTTCCATAGAACTACTGGATGGCATCCTTGGCAGATTTATTTGTCCTCTTCAGAGTGCTCAATCATCCTAAGTCCTCAGAAGTATCCATTACTTGGAGCTTTTTCCCATGCCCTTTCTACCTCCATTATCAGAGCTTTTCCAGAATTCAGGAAGATTTTAAAAAGCAGAGAACAGAAGCTAAAGAAGAGGTAATTAAAAAAAAAAAAAAAGCATGAGTCTTTAACCATATATATGCAGAAATCATTTCAGAGTATTTAGCCATATATGCAGAAAAAGAGAAATTACAGGAATAATTTAAGTTTTACAAGAGATTTCTTTTAGATATATACATATGTTTTTAGGAATACTAATTTTGAAGAGCATATATTTGAAGCGCATATCTCAACAGAAAAATGTTAATGAACAGCTGGCCAGCTTTGCTTTCTTCTTCTTTGGTTTCTTCTATGAGGACTTTTACTAGAAATGTATTTTAGTTGCTGAGAAAAATTAAATTGCCTTTAAGAACTGAACAGTGTAATAAAGAAAAAGAAAGAATCTGTCACTAGTAAGTTCAAATAATAAATTTTATAAAAGCAACATGAATTTTTCTAGCTCTGTTGTGGGGTCATTTTTGTGCATCCAGTTGAAAAATTATCTTGTGTTTTGTTGAACTTCGTTTTTGTTGTTTCTAGGGTGTGCTTGTATTTTTCTATCTTTCATACAGCTGTTATTTTTGTGTTGGTTTTGCTGCTATACTACCGCATGGAAGTGACTTTTCTCTGAGATACTGCACTTTTTAACACTAGCAAGTAAAAGGTAGTACTGTCTTGGTGTTGAGATGCAAATTAATGGCATCACTGTTCGTTTTTCCACATCCTTATTTATTAAAAATCCTGTTTATATTTCATCTTTTTTTTTTAATAAATTTAATGAGTAAGTTGTAGAAGTTCAAAAATGTAGCTGCCAGACTCCATTCCTAACTGCATGAACTGTTATAATAACAGGAGTAATAAGCACTTGAGAAGACAACGTTTTTCCAAGCATACTGCTGTGGCAGGTATCAGTGAGAGGCAGAGATCCTTATCATCATGGCTTGCAGACATCACTCAGTGACATCATATGTGATAGCAAATGCTATTCACTGTGAATATAACAGAAAGAATTGCGTTCAAAATACTGCCAGGAAAATTGCCCTTTCTTCAAGATGACAAGCTTATATGGGCATGTTAGCATCATTACGACAGTTGCTTAAGTGAGAAATGGGGAAATGAATAGAAAATTTGTTTGAAAAACACCCCCGTGCTTGTTCAGCCAAATCGTCTGTTCAGAGTGGCATTGGTGTGTCTGAACATAAATTCACCTCTTTCAAGCCTCATCTATTGCATCAAAAGAAGTTTTACTGTTTATTTCTGGAGAGACAGAAAAGTTTTCCCCATAGGTATTCATTACAGGCCTTCCACTGCTCACAGTCAACTACAGCTGCAAATCACTGAACCAGAAAACCAGTTTATCGGGATTTCTAAAGTGCTACAGCATGACACACAAAGCCTTCTTTCTAAATAAATAAATAAATAAATAATGCTCACTCAGCTAAGGAGAGCAATATCACAGTTTGGCCTGGACTGGCTTGGGAAGAACACTTTTCATGTGAAAGACTTGCTGGGTCGGAGGCAATAGAGTGGGATGGAAGGATTTTCTAGCATGGAGTAATAAGGGTGGAAGGCCCTGCACTGGGTCATATACTGCAGCCTGAGGCACCCGTGCATAACAGCTATTCTCTTGCTCTAGGAGATATCTGAAGATGGACATTTTCTGTGAGCTTTTCCTCGTGGCCAAACACTGCTGTGGCATGCTCAGCCCAAACCAGGGAGACCCAGGCCTTTATGGGAAATGCACCACATCACAGCCTTGGTCTCATACTTGCGTTAGAATAGCTGCTTGTCCAGTCACCTTTGAATGCCTCCCATCTCTGGGAAGGCAACCTGTATGAATTCCTTCTGCCTGTTTTAGGACCATGTGTCCTAAACTGCTGATGTCTGTGCCCTGGCCTGCAGTGACTTGGAACAGCAACCATGATCTCCTGCAAAACAAAAACGACGTCTTATTAAAAACGCTTAAAAGCCTGCACATCTCTGAGAGTATGGGCCTGATGCAACACCTGGTGTGGTCAGGGGGATAGCTTCTCCATGAAGAGCAACCTCCTTAGCAGCCCTAATTTAGCAGCCGGAGTTCTGTTTTTTTGGTTTTTTTTAATCACCCTGCAGTTCTGCTCTGTTCCTTCCCAAGCACAGAGCATTTCCGATTTGAAGAACTGCATTCCCATAATTAAATGAAAGAGAGTTAGTTGCAGCCCTCTGCACAAATTACTACCCAGTGAATGCAGAATAATGCATTATAAGTAGTACTTTATTATATTTATTGTACAGGTATTGATGTGTGCTGGATTTGTTCTATTTTAGAGGCACTGCCATGGTAACTCGTCTCTCTTGACAGAGGCTTTATGTCAGAGCAGAAGTGGAAGACGCAGAAACTGAACTTCGGGTAGCCAGTGAGGTGAAGGCTGCCAGCATTAACCTCACCAAAGCATCACTAGAAAACAAGCTTGAGTGTTCCACTCACTGGGGAATTGCTGGCTGCAGGGTGAGGACAGAGGCAAGGCAGCAGTCAGCAGTGTGTTTTTAAGGTAAAACGCAACAAACCTGTGCTGCGTTTGTTTTCGAGGTGCTGACTGCCCACACAGTTCTAATCACTGGCATGCTTTAAAGAGAAAACAACAGCATGGCAGGGTCACCTTCATCTGGCAGTGCTCCTCAGTGCCATCAGTAATTCAGCAGGTAACCACATAGATGAGCGGAACGCCAGGTGCACTTTGGTTCTTGTCAGCACTACTGTGGATCTCACTTACCATGGAACAGATCTGCTACCATTTCAAGGTACTGCTACACACTGTCAAATTTAGTTTTTTTTTCTGGGCTGGCTGTGGCTTGACTTCTTACTCTGGCATGAGATTATCTAATCCTCCTCCATGTTCTTTCTTACCATACTCACTCCCCTGAGCATCCCAGGTTTCGGCCCCTGAAAGGCAAAAGGACAGTAGGGTTTGATGCCTGGGTAGGGTCCCAGGAGACATTCCTACTGGTCATGCCACAGCCCATGCTCTCTGTTGGTTTGGGTCTGTCATGGTTTAAGCCTACCCAACTTGCAATAAAGCACTGTGCAGCCACTTGCTCATTCCTATCCCCCACTGGTGGGATGGGGAGGAGAAAAGACAACAAAAGGCTCAAGAATTGAGACAAAGGGCAGGGAAGGCTCACTCACCAATTATGGTCATGGCCAAAAGAGAGACTCAGCTTGGAAACCACCACCAATATACCGACTGAATCAGAGTAGGGCAGTGAGAAATACAACTGGGTCTTCCTGGGGCCAGCTCTGCTCTCTCCTCCCCATTGGTGGCACAGGGGGATGCGGACACGGGGTTGCAACCAGTCCTAGACCATCCCATGTTGTTTGCAGCTTCTTTCCTCCTCAGGGAAAACTCCTCACAGTCCTCTGTTGCTGCAATGTGGTGTGCCTCCCATGGGAGACAGTCCTCCACAAACTTCTTCTACTATCATGGGTCTCTTCTTCAGGCTAAATTCTCCCACCACAGACTGCTCCAACATGGGCTTCCCTCAGAGTCATGGCCTTCTTGGGGTCAGTGCCCTCCTCCAGCGTGGGGTCCTCCTGGGGCTGCAGATGAGATTCTGATCCTTCATTGATCTCTAAGGGCTGTAATGGTTCACCCTGCCATCCCACCAGGTGCTGAAGGGAAATGGCTGCTCTGGTGTATCTCCTTGCTCCTTCTCCACTGACCTCAGCATCTGCATGGTTGTCTCTAGCACTTCTCTCCAAAATAAAAGAACTCCCCAAACAAAACAACTTGCCCAACAGGTTTTCCCCTCTCAAATATGTTGTGGGAGAGGCATCAGTGGGATCAGCCTTGGTCAGAAGCAGGTCCAACTTGAAGCTGAGGCAACTTTTTGAAGCTTCTTGCAGAAGCCACACCAGTGGTTCCCTCCCCTGCTATAAAACCCCAGTCAGAAACAAACTCAACACAGGGTTTTATGGCCCCCACTGCCACCAGCTCTACAGTCACAGAATCACAGAATCACAGAATCACAGAATGTTAGGGGTTGGAAGGGACCTCCAGAGACCATCAAGTCCAATCCCCATGCCAGTGCAGGAGAATCACAGAATCACAGAATCACAGAATGTTAGGGGTTGGAAGGGACCTCCAGAGACCATCAAGTCCAATCCCCCTGCCAGTGCAGGACTATCTAGTCTGGAGCGGGTCACACAGGAACTCATCCAGGTGGGTCTTAAAAGTCCCTAAGGAAAGCAACTCCACAACCTCCATGGGGAGCCTGTTCCAGTGCTCTGTCAACCTTACAGTAAAGAAGTTCTTCCTCATGTTGAGGTAGAACTTCCTGTGCCCCAGCTTGTATCCATTGCCCCTCATCCTATCGCAGGGTACAAGTGAGAAGAGGTTGCCACTTTCTTCTTGACACCCAGCCCTCATATATTTATGCACATTAGTTAGATCTCCCCCTAAGTCTTCTCTTCTCCAGACTAAAAAGCCCCAGGTCTCTCAGCCTCTCCTCATAGGGCAGGTGTTCCAGTCCCCCAGTCATCCTCGTAGCCCTTCACTGGACTCTCTCCAGTAGATCTCTGTCCCTCTTGAAATGGGGAGCCCAGAACTGGACACAATACTCCAGGTGAGGTCTCACCAGGGCAGAGTAGAGGGGGAGCAGGACCTCCCTTGTTCTGCTGGACACATGTTTCTTAATGCACCCCAGGAGACCATTGGCCCTCCTGGCCACAAGGGCACACTGCTGTCCCATGGACAACTTGTTGTCCACCAGGACTCCAAGGTCCCTCTCCACGGGGCTGCTCTCTAGCAGATCTCCTTCTAAACTGTACTGACGCATTTTATTACTCCTGCCCAGTTGCAGGACTCTGCACTTATTCTTGTTGAACCTCATGAGGTTCCACTTGACCCAGCTCTTCTCCTGTCTGTCCAAATCTCGCTGAACGGCCACACTGCCTTCAGGGGTATCAGCCAAACCTCCCAGCTTCACATCATCAGCAAACTTGCTGAGCAGACACTCTATACCATCATCGATCACCATTGATCACCACCCGTTATGCTCTATTGTGCATCCAGTTCTCAACCCACCTCACTGCCTGTTCCTCTAGCTCATATTTCCTGAGCTTGCTCAGGAGGGTGTTATGGGGGAGTGTGTCAAATGCCTTGCTCAGGTCAAGGTAGACTACATCAACTGGTTTCCCTGCATCTACCCATTCAGTCACCACACCATAGAATGCTATCAGATTAGTCAAGCATGATTTCCTCTTGGTAAATCCATGCTGACTAGTCCTGAGAACCTTCTTCTCTTCCATGTGCTCAGAGATGACCTCCAGAATGAGCCGCTCCATCATTTTTCCTGGGATGGAGGTGAGGCTGACTGCTCCGTAGTTTTCCAGATCTTTCTAGTAGTCGGACGCTACTAATCATGGTGAGACCCAGGTTGGTCATGTTGGTGCCACAGCCTTGAAATCAAGGATTTTTGTGTCCGTTGGTTGTATTTCTGGCTTTCTAAAAAAAACACTCTGATTTTGCCCAAAGAGCCGATGGCCAGATTTGTCTCATGTACCATTCTGGATTGTGAAAGTCATCTATGAACCTTTCCCAAGTCACATCACAAGTAGGTGTTTAAGAGCAAATATAGTCTGAAAATAATTGCTAAGCAACACGTATGATGGAGTGATAGGAGTTTGCACACCTTGGGAAAATAGCGTGACCTGCAATATCAGTTTCATATTGCAGACTTCATTGATCCCTACCTGGCTGCCCAGCATGAGAGTCAGTGAGGTTGTACAATGTAATGCAAGCCAAAAAAACCAACTGGAACAGCTTGCTGAGCACCTGGCTCTTGCCAGAGAGATTAGTCCCCTACTGGTAAAAAATAACAACAACATTTACTGCCAAGAGGTACTATTTTAACCAAGCAAGGTGCATATTTGTTTAGTGGCCTCTGTGGTATTGGAGATACCATGTTTAGTTTCCATCTGCTTTCCCTCATCCAAGCCTCTTTAGAATCTGGGTTTTTAAAAACAAAAAGTGCTAATGACATTTGCTGACATAATTCGTCAAATCACAATGCAGTGTAAGAAAATGATAAGTGGAAAGGGAGGACCTGAGTTTACGATGGATTGTTTGTAAAGACTCTTTCTTGTGTAACAGCTTGTAGGAACTGGAAGACACAAAGACTCTGCCCAAACCCCCCATGTTCGAGGATGATGGGTGAGAGCAAGGGATATGAAAGTCATATGTTTATCTAATTTTGTCTCCTAAAGACTTGCCATTCCCAGATGTGATTTTTCTTGAAATGTGAATTATAGGAGCTGGGGATGTCAGCAGTGCTCTTAACAGACTAACTTAAGCACTGAAAAAAAATTGCCTGATGAATAAAAAGCCAGGTTTAGAAATAGCAATCAGCCGCAGCAAAAGCAAAATGTGCCAGTGGCTTGCATGAGGAACACAGGACTGCACGTCTGCCAGTCCTCCACTCTGCTGGCTGGGGTGGCCAGCACTGGGTTTGTCCATGCACCTCTGTATTGGATCCCAAAACTGTCCTCAGAAAGAGTGGTGGGGATGCGTGGAGCTGGGGATGGTGCACCTAGAGATGGCCATGGTGAGGCGCATAGGTGAAAATAATGCTGGTGCCATTTAGAGGGTCATCCAGATGAGACAAATGAACGAAAGGTGATATGACTGCATGTGCTTCTGAAGACTGTTTAAACAGTCTCTGGGCCAAGGGGTATTGGTTCTCCCTTTGTGAGCAGATTTAATTGGTCCAGTAAAAGTAGGATAGGTATTTCAGTACTTCAGTCTCAAGATTGTTAAAGCTACAAAGATAACCACTGGTGATTTTTCAGCTGCCGTGCCAGAAAGAAGTTAGACAGTGCCTTGTGGAGAGAAGCAAACTGAGATTAATTAGCCCTGGGGCTGGCTCTGCCCATGCTGTGACATACTGAACAGCAGTATCAGGTTTTCTGCATTTAAACAAACTGTTTAAAAAAAAAATGGAGTGGCAGACCTGGACCTTCCATCAGACTAGCAGTCTCAGTATCATGACAAAGCACTGCTAGGCTTAGAAACATCTTCTTCCACATCAGAAGTGCTCAACATATATATACATAATTTGTCAAGTGTCCTATTTGTTTTCAAGGTCAGACACTGGGACAGAAAAACTAGATGTCTAATATTTACATCACATTTTAAACAAGGGTTTGCTCACTTATTCTCTTATTCTTCTTCCATCTACCTCTTCTTTCCTTGCACACTATTTAATACAGACCCCAGCCAGAAAGAGCAAAAACTCTTCTCTTCTGAGCATCCCTATTAATCCTAGACCCAGGATGAGTTTTAGTTCAAACTGTGATAATTTGTCTTAGGATGCATTTTTGCAGATCAAGAAAATAGAGCAACTGTTTTTCCATACATCTATTCTGCTTATGGACTAGTTAATTAGTTTTCTTCATTGCATCACTGATAAAACTAGATCCAAGCCCTAAAATCTTCAACTTTCAAAAGGCAGAAGTTGCTGAAGTAACCCTGTGCCAGTTGTGCAGGTCAAACCATCCTGAAGAAGCTGAAGCACAGGGGTCTTAGCATAGAAATTACTTGCGTGATTCTTCAGGTGATTACTTCAAATATTTTTATCTTTTTTTTTCTTGTGTCAATTCTTGCCTGTCTGAACCTGTGGTTTATGATAAATATTAATAAGCTGCTTTGGTAAGCTAACCTGTGAACTGGTTTTGTAAAGTCTGTATGAACCTGTCTTAATGACATCCAAAATCTTTTTCATCCTGTCTAGGGTCATCATTCTTCTTTGTAACATCAGCTTTCCCACTGACCTAAGAATAAATTATTATAGCTATTAAAAATATTAACAGGAGTAATCAGTAGCCACGGTGAAGCTCTTTTAAAATAATACAGTGATGAAGATGATTGATTTTCCAGTTACGTGAAGCATTTAGCACAAAGGCTTCTTCATCACGAAATCTATTGCATAAGTTTGTTGAGCCTTAGCAGGAGCAGGCAAAAGACTCATGTTGTGTATCACCTCCTGGCCTCGTAGGTTATTTCACAGCTCTCTGAGGATTTAAAGCAGAACGCAGATGTAGGATGAACTGATGAGTCTTTGCCTGCTGCAAAGGGCTGTGTAAAGCTGTTGCTGAGCAGCAAACGAGAAGGTGCTCAGCTAGCTGGGAAGGAGCTATGGGACACTGTGGGAATGCAGGAGAGCTGCTGGGCAGAGGATGCTCAAACTGTAGTCTTGAGGGGACACAGGAGAGTAGCAATCAACCCTCTCTGTTGCAATGCTGCCGAAACACCCAGTGTACTGCAGAGGCTGTTCCTTGGCCCTGCTGGCTCACGGTGTGATGCAGAGCAGCCATGAGGAGGGGCAATGTCCAGTCCCTGCTGCTGCTATGTGCCCCTGGCCTTAAAAATCCCTGGGGAAAGGGAATGGTGGGGCGGGCATGCCAGCCGTCTTATCCATGCTATTGGGACTGCAGGAGGATGCTTACACAGGCTTGGTGCCATGAGCTTCTGCAGCTCTTGGTGCTGCTGAGCAAACTTCACTGCAACCAGTTGTCTGCAGTGAGATGTTTCATTTCAGGATGGCAACACAACCCACCAAGTCTGGAGGACATCCAGATTGTACCCTGAAAGCATGTAAGGCAGTTCTAAGTCAGTGGGTGAACATGAACTGCTGTGAAGGATATTTTCACAGCTTTGGACAAACTTTATCCTGAGGCTTCTTCTCTATGGATTACTTTCCTTTGACCTTTTGAATGCTTGTAGCCAGCTTGTCTAATCTCAGAATAGGTCTCCTGGCAGAAGGGAGCAGAAAGTCACAAAGTAGCTCTCACATTGTTTTATTCTAACCTTGAAGGGCTTGGTTGAGATCAATAACCTGTGGGAGGATCCCTAATCGTTGCTGAATCTTCCTTTGGATGTCTAAGCACTCTGTATTTTGAATCTTAATTACGTTCTTCAAGGACCTGGACTTAATGCTGTATTTGTTCACAACATATTTGTCCTAGATTGACCTGAGTTGAAAAGAGCAAACTACATTTTTAATGGGCCCGTGGTTTCAGGGACACTTTTAGCAAAGAGCTAGAAAATATCTGAAGACCTGTTTCTGCTACAAGACAGGTATTTGTTAAGCCAGCTCCCCAAGTGAACGAGCATTCAAACAGGATCTTACTTTGGAAAACGAAAAATAAAAAAAAAAGTGTCATCATATTGATTGGATATTCCTTTGCCCCACTACTATGGGTCTCCTCCTTCATTAACTGAATTCAGCAATGTAGTTTTAAATGAAAATTTTAGAGTGCAAATATGCCACATTTGTAAGCATACCAAAGCAGTCCTTAAGTTCTTTAAACAAATTTAAAAAAAGGAAATAAGCAAAGGCACTCAAACAAAAGAAAACAGCACACAACACTCTATGAAAATTTTAGGGTTTTCAAAGTTATCATTTTATCTTTCTTCTGGATGACATTGTTTATTGTGAGACATCATTTTTATTAAATACACTGTAATACAAGAGACTTTCCATGTCATGTCGAGAGAAGCTGGTCACATGATTCACAAACAAAACTTTTAACACTGATACCTAGGCATCACTTTGAAATCAGCCAAGATGCAATGAAAGTTTTAAAGCAATGACTTGTTATAACAAACTGCAAAACAAGAATCACTAAATATTTCCACGGAGACATCACATTTAAAAAAAAAGAAAAGAAAGGAAAAGAAAAGAAAGGAAAAGAAAAGAAAAGAAAAGAAAAGAAAAGAAAAGAAAAGAAAAGAAAAGAAAAGAAAAGAAAAGAAAAGAAAAGAAAAGAAAAGAAAAGAAAAGAAAAGAAAAGAAAAGAAAAGAAAAGAAAAGAAAAGAAAAGAAAAGAAAAGAAAAGAAAAGAAAAGAAAAGAAAAGAAAAGAAAAGAAAAGAAAAGAAAAGAAAAGAAAGGAAAGGAAAGGAAAGGAAAGGAAAGGAAAGGAAAGGAAAGGAAAGGAAAGGAAAGGAAAGGAAAGGAAAGGAAAGGAAAGGAAAGGAAAGGAAAGGAAAGGAAAGGAAAGGAAAGGAAAGGAAAGGAAAGGAAAGGAAAGGAAAGGAAAGGAAAGGAAAGGAAAGGAAAGGAAAGGAAAGGAAAGGAAAGGAAAGGAAAGGAAAGGAAAGGAAAGGAAAGGAAAGGAAAGGAAAGGAAAGGAAAGGAAAGGAAAGGAAAGGAAAGGAAAGGAAAGGAAAGGAAAGGAAAGGAAAGGAAAGGAAAGGAAAGGAAAGGAAAGGAAAGGAAAGGAAAGGAAAGGAAAGGAAAGGAAAGGAAAGGAAAGGAAAGGAAAGGAAAGGAAAGGAAAGGAAAGGAAAGGAAAGGAAAGGAAAGGAAAGGAAAGGAAAGGAAAGGAAAGGAAAGGAAAGGAAAGGAAAGGAAAGGAAAGGAAAGGAAAGGAAAGGAAAGGAAAGGAAAGGAAAGGAAAGGAAAGGAAAGGAAAGGAAAGGAAAGGAAAGGAAAGGAAAGGAAAGGAAAGGAAAGGAAAGGAAAGGAAAGGAAAGGAAAGGAAAGGAAAGGAAAGGAAAAAAAAGAAAAGAAAAGAAAAGAAAAGAAAAGAAAAGAAAAGAAAAGAAAAGAAAAGAAGAGAAGAGAAGAAAGAAAGGAGAAAGATAGCTCTACATACCAGGTCACAGTTTGGTGACAATACAGAGATTCATATTTATATGTAGATACCTTCCTCTTTGTCTTAAGGGACAAAGAGAGCGATATCTAGAAATATATATATACAAAAAGTATAGGTGGAGAGCAGGGCTGGGACAAATATTTCATAATTAATTGATTCTCTCTCTATTGGTAATTCAATTAAACATCAGTGTTGAATTAAATCACTTGTATATAAAACATTCTTAGCTGCTTTTCTTTAAGTTACAGAAAGATACATATAAGCTGCAAAATATAGGCCTCTGGAAAGATTCGATTTTATCTGTTTTCTCACATATTCCAATCAAATGGCCTCACTACTAGCAGCTTCTACAATCCTTACCCAAAGTATTCAGTGTTTATAAAATACCAGCTGGTCATCACTCAGAACCTTCTACAAGCAAACAAAATATCCCCACAGACCTGGTCTAGAATGCATAGACGGAAAAATAACACACCCATCATCATTTCCCATTTCTTCTCCTGAGATGTATGTTTAAAAGATGGCAAAATAGTCACTTGGTTGCTATTGTGAAATTCACAGTGTTTTCCCTGCAACACGTAGACTTTTTTTTTTTTTTTGCTTCACATTTGTGATGAATGTAGCACATCCCCCCACCCCACCCAAGTAAAGGTATTTTAACTAAGGCTCTAAAGGACCTCTTGATTCAAAGCAGCAGTGGCTCATCCCAGCCCTCACAACAAGAAAATACAACTTCATGTGCTATCAAAACCTTCATCTCTGATTAGAAATCCCCGTCTGTTCCCCAGCCCCTCCCCACTCCCCACCCTCACATCTTATAGCAGTATTTCAATCTAGTTACAGGCTGCAACAACCCAGATGCAGACTTGTGCTAACATGTATGTGGTGTACCTTAGTTATTCAGTGACCTACTAATTTTATTGGGTTATTTAATTTCTTTTTTAAACATTTTGTAAAAGTCTGCATCAACCACAACAGAAACAATATCTCAGAAAGGTGGTGAGGGGTATAGAGAGACAGAAGGAGAGGAAAAAGAGAAGGGAACAGAAAAGAAGAAGGAAAGAAGGAGGAAAGAAAAAACAGAAAAGGAAAAAAAGTGATAAAGAAACAGGAAGAAAGGACAAAAAATAAAGAAAAAAATAGGCAGTCACTTATTAAACTGTAGACAATATACAGATATATTGTTTAACAAATCAAAATGAATGAAGTCCTTTTAGAAAGGGTATGCTCCATCACACATCACTGGGTGCTGTTGCTTTACACGCATCTGTTCCCCACGGGCAGTTCTGGGTTCCGCAGATCCACTGAGAGTGAAGGACAGAGTGTGGCGAATGCTGCTGTTGCTACCCATGAATTTTGGCGTTGTCATTTCCTACAAGTCGTGTTGCAGTCTAAATAGTTCAGCTCATTCTTGGAATTACTTCATTACTACAGGCGAGTATAAAATGCTAATGGAGCCGCACTGTTATGCTAGGACAATAAAACAATAGCACAAACCTGGAAATGACAGTAAAACAAACTCTGTTCTCTGAGCTGGGAAGCTTGTCTGTTCATTTCACTGTGACAAATCAAGAAGTGAGGTGGGAATGGAAGAAATGGTTTTATGCAATCATTGGGGGAAGAAAAGTGCTTGTTGTTATATCTCTGGCTTTCTAAGCACTGCCTCTGCTGCACTCCAGTTAAAAAGTTTAATCTTACAAACACAGAAAAAGAAACATCAAAAGAAAAAAAAATAAATTTGGTTACTCAGCAGACTTTATCGATTTATTAATAGCACTCTAATCATAATTTTTAATAACGTAGGTGTATGTGAATTTATACATATACACACAGCCCATACATAATGTGCATGCATGTCTGCACATATATAAATAAAATACAACAGACATAGGCATACATGTATATGCTATGTGTGTGTATATATATATGCCAAATGCAAACACACATATATAATATATATTATATATATGATTAGTTCATAGCACAGTCCAGAAAGACTTTTTAAAATTAGCCTGATTGTCATATTTACTCAGTGTACACAATTTAGCTGACAGTGCAAGCATGATGAAAATGCACATATACTCACCCTTCATTGTGATTTGAACATATTTCTTCCTCTGCTCATTCTGCTACACTTACCCACCTTTCCATGAACAAACGCAAACTATGTATAGCTACAGTTTATAGCTTGTCTACTGTGATTATACATTTTATGCACTATCAAGAACATTAATGATATAGGTCAAGGTTATCCATACTGGTGGCTCTGTAGAACATTTGGTCCTTTAGAAGTTTAACATACTGCTATGTTATTGCACAATGCATTTTAACACTATTTCTTCTCTGAAATGACTCTAATAGTCTCACTAGTAAATCAAAAAGAAGATGCCACTAAGTACATTTTCAGGGTTTTGTGGTTATTTTTGGTATACATTCTTTCAGTGCTTGCAAAACCCACCTGTTTGCTTTCAGGCTGGAGCCTGCTTTCCAATATAAGAAGCATCTCAGATGCCTTTTTCTTCAGCTCATAAGAAACTAAGACAGAATACAGCAGGCAGAAACTTAGCAACCCCTCCACCACCTGCAGCCTCCTCCCACTGCGCAGTAAGAGTGGTCTCTGACACCTTTGTTTTCCACCACTGTTATTTTGCAAATCAGTTTCAAATTCCTTTAAAACACAATACTCAGATTCTCAAGAGAATGGGTTTCACTGGATGCTCAGTCTTTATCTAGCCTTCTATTTGAACTTCCAAGACAGTCTAGATAAAATCTTAAGGCCCATTTTGTAGGAATCTTCCTCTGGCTTCTTGTGGTTCCAGTTCAGTAGCGGTTAAGAAGAAACATCTAGTTTATTAAAGAAATACTGAGTATGGCTTTATAGTTACACTGTCATGTTTATTTGTAATGCTGCCTTTTCAATGACATTGAGAAGGGTAAAACTTCATCAGTGTCCAGTGAACTGTTTTCTTTTGAAAATGTTCAGAATCTTTATGAGCTAGCTCTAAAAGCTTCTGAAGGAAAAACCTAAAGTGCCTCAATAAATAATATATGTGAGCAAATTATATATTAAATGTGCTATGGGATTACTTACAAAAATAAAATGCTTAATTTATTAAGTGAAATATCCCCAACACAAAGATGAAGGACTATTTTGATCTGGCTCATCTCAATAGAAATAACAAAAAGAGAAAACAGAAAGAAAGATCACTTTTTTTGCAGTAATGCCCCCTCACAGAGGGAGGCAAAAGTCTTGAGGAATAGGTAAGGTAGGTTTTCATCTCTAAGAATTCATATTAAAAATAATCCTAACTCTAAATTTGAAATTGTCAACATCTGGTTTGAAAAACAACAGGTATGCTCATGCAGCTGTCATCAACAGAGTGGCGATGCTGATGTGGTACACACACAATGCCAATGCAACTAAAATTATTAAGAAAGAGTAGATGTTGGTAATGACAGCACTAGTATCAGTACAAACATGGTGCTGAGCTCAAGGTCTTTGCACTCTGAATAGTAAGCCATAACCTCAGAGTAATTTGTTTTCTCCAGAGATCTCTATCCCCTGCCATGCCAAACATGGCCAGTGATCTCCGTGCTTTAGATTATTCATGTTATATCAGCCTATGGTATCTGTAATATTGTAAAGGCATTGTAACATTAGCCCACTGTAACGAAACAGAAGTTACATCCTTACAAGTTTGCTACGCCTATTAGGGTGTACTACAAGATGGGTGATACTTTCTGCACAAAGGGCACAAAGACTATGCAAAGTTTTGCTTGCATGGTGAAAAAAACAGAAGGGAGAGAGGAAGGGAGGCAGGAAGGCAGGCAGGCAGGCAGGCAGGCAAGAAGGAAGGCAGGAAGGCAGGAAGGCAGGAAGGAAAAAAGGAAGGAAGGAAGGGAGGGAGGAAGGGAGGGAGGAAGGGAGGGAGGGAGAGAGAAAGGAAGGGAGAAATATGCTGCTGGACAAGCACACTATAAGATACACCTGCCCCAGCATCTATAGCTTGCCCTATCTTATCAAAGTCCTTAGTTTCAACATGTGATCCTGACATTAACACTGTACGTCAATAAGCCTAGCTGCAGCCTTTATTAAAAAAGACTAGACATAGAATATTTTCATACCAGTAGCATGACAATATCCTACCAGAAGACAAAATCAGGGCATGTGTTTAGTTTATCATGTTGTAAAGTAATCGTGTGCAGTGCAGGCAGCATCTTTTTCCCTTTTACTTGTGTCTGGCAATGAAAGGTGCTGGTAAAGCACCTCCCTGAACAACCCCTTTAGTCTGCAGAAAGACTCTTCAGGGAAAGTGCTAAACCTTCTCTTGCCTTGCATCAAATCATCTCCGTTTTCTTGTGGGGTTGGATGCATCTGATCCCCTAGTTCCTCCAGATAGTATATAACACGGGACTGTCTTCTTTCCATCTGGCTTTGTCTCTGCAAGGAACATGCTTCATGTAGAGAACACCAGTCTTCTTTTTCCACCCATACACCGAAGCAAAAAAATTGAAGTGAATCCATAGAAACTCCCAGTAGCTGTACAGCAGATATCACAAAGTTCGAGTAAAATAGATTTTTCCCTTTTTTCCATCCACATCAAAGGCATGAATACAACAAGGCATTGTTAGTTGTGGTGGGCAAACTGAAAAGTCTGCTGATATAACAGATCAGGTTTTTAAGGCCTTTGTCTATGCAGAGTTACAACAATGCAGAAGCCAAATTGATTAGAAAGATGGAAGAAAAAAATGATAGAAACTGAAAGAGAGAGAGAGGAAATACATCTCAGTAATGTCTAAAAAGTCAATATTGTGTCTACAGATGGAGAAGTGCACATTGCTTGCCCTTTGAAAGCTTCTCCGCAACTTTGTCATTAATACTGTCAAAGTTAAGAACACATGTTAATGGAGTTCAGCTGCAGTTGAACGCATCCATTCCTGCAGACCATAAGAAGAAATGCTAGACTTTAGCCTAAAATATCCAAGTAGACTGGAGATGCCTTGGCCAAGTTCTGGAGGAGGGAATGGATTTCTTTGATGTTGAGCCTCATGTGGGGCTCCCGTTGCCAACAGCCCAGCATCAAGTCATACACTTCCTTGGGGCAAGTGCGAGGTCGCTGCAGGACTCGGCCCTGAGTGATGCACTCAATCACCTATGAGAAATCACAAGGAAAGATAAGCACAGGTTTGCCAACTACATGGGGTTCATCCACGGAAGAGTTAACAGCTAATCGCCACAGCAGCCTCACCACTGGCAGTCACTTGGCCAGCTCTGTCAAGGGTTCCATTTCTAGGGAGATGCACAAGCAATAACTTCCCTGATGCTAAGTTCACTCACGTTGCCCCTTCCACTCATGAGGGAACAATAGCCAGAAAGTAATCCCATAACCCCTCTGTCTACCCATCCGTCAGCCACATGTCATCTCAGAAAGAGGCTAAGTTTTCACCGTGCTCACACAGAGCATCAATGCCTCTCCCTCCCTCTCTAAACTTATTAGTGACTAACCTCAGGAGAGGGCTTACTTGTGACTGCCTGGAAATCAGGAGATTTCCAGATTATTTCAATCTATTCAATAATGGTTTGGGACACTGCTGGACTCTGCAACAATGGCATATATGATGTGCAACTGAAATCACTCAAAGTGTCCATTCAGGAGATAGCTAAGCTCTTTCTCATTGCATCATAGTCTTTCCTAATACCCACAACAGTATGCTACCCTATACAAAAGAAAAAGGCAAGTTCCAGTTGGCATTGTTCTGCTTGGACAAATTCCATCCACCGTGGGGAGAAAAGGGTGAGAAGGAAGAAATTCTGCCACAAAGTTCATGGCATTACCATAAATACCTAATACCAGTGTTTTTCCCTTTACTAAATAAATTTGTTGCTGTCCCTTCTCCAGAGAAGCCACACCAATGGTTAACGTGCCAGCCTTCCCAATACAGTTTGAGAACATATTGCACACACCTCATTGTTCGACAGCTGATACCATGGCTGTTTGCCATAGGTAAAGATTTCCCATAACACAACCCCCAGGCTCCAGACATCACTTTCTGTGGTGAACTTCCGGTACATGATACTCTCTGGAGGCATCCAACGAATGGGCAGCATGGTGTGACCCCCAACCTGAGAAAAATAAATGAAAGAGTCAGAAATAATTTCTCCAGACCCTCGCAAGGAAGAATATCAAGACATTAAATAAGGACAGTCCATGTTTGGGTGTTTTTTTTTGTTTTGGTTTGGTTTGGTTTTTTTTCCCCATCTGAAACCATTCACTTTGGGGAGCTTTTCAGAACTAGGGATTCATGGTCCAAATTCCTCTCCCCTCAACAGCAATTACTACCATGGTAGGTCTCTCCACAGAATCTCCAAAGACAAAGTTCCTGAAGTGCGTTTAACATTTACTTGGCACACTCTACCCAAGGAACAGGAAGCTTTATAAAATTAATTAATTTAACCCACCAACCTGTTTTAAATTAGATCAGTTTAAATCTTCATTTTAACACTCAGAGAAATAAAAAAGATTCACAAAATGAAGTCTGTACTGATGATTCTCCTAGAAACACAGTGATGTCAGCTGAAACCCATGAAGGCACAGTGGTCTGATGGCATGATACAGTAGCATCTGGATCTGTATGGTTTCATATCCTAATTTTTAATAAATTAAAGCCATGCTATTTTCTACCAATAATTTCCAAAGTTAAAGCATTTTTTTACATGTTAACTACCCAGTCCCATACAACTTTAAAAACAACCAAAAAAATCAGTTCTCTGGATATATTCCCTTGACAAGAAACAGCTTGTAAGACATGGACTCCCATCCCATCACAAGTCAACCCATTCTGAGTGGCATCTTTCACTGAATTCATGCCTCTGAAAGCCTAGAACATTTTTAATTTTCCCCAGAATGCTGCACTTCCTTCAAATTCCGTTTCCTAATCTTAACTAAAATTCAAAATAATCTCTTATTTCCAGTTTCTAAATAATTTATTATTCCTGATACATACCATTCTGACTGGATCATATCAATAAAGTCATCCACTCAGGAACAGCATAACTGCTGAGATACTGTGATACAGATATATAGATATTCTGATTACTTTTGTATCAAGAAAGCTGTGAATATTTCCAAGAAAGTTTAAATATAAATAAATAAATAAGGAAAGATTCAAGGACATCTAATTTTTGATTAGCTCTCATTCACCTGTCTGAAAATGTATTTAGTTATAAAATCACATTTCCACTTTTAAGACTCTGTCAATTCAAAATATAATTTTTCCTTGCAGGACTTTAAATTTGTTGTTATAAATAATGCCCTCCTTGGTCTCAGGTTGAAACAGCAAACGGAAGGAAAACCCAAGAGAAGTTCCGTCCGGGTTCACACTATTTCTAAATCACATGGAACATCCATTTCCAGCTGTTTGATGGTAATTCAGCATTAGCACAGCATACCAAAAACACAGCTATGCCTGTGGGACCTCAACCCTGTTCTGTGCATTGCCACGAGTCAACTCTCGCTACTCCATGAAAAAAGAAAGTCATGCTAAACCTTTCATAGACTTGGACTGTTACTAGGCTTTTCTTCTCCTGGCAAAAACGAGATGTCCTGCAAGCGATGGAGGAGTTTTTTGTTGGGACGCTGATTTCAGCTCCTGGAGACATTGCAGATTTACTTCTGACTCGGTGCAGGCTGCTGTGTACAGGTGTCAGGGCCATTCAAAAGGGGATCCAAGTCCTGTGGCTTTCAGCCTAACTTAAAAACACACACGAGCACTTTGTTGATAGTGAATGAATACATGTTTTTAAGAGCTTTGCCCATTTTGGCCTGTTTGTGTTACAGTTTACCCCTCTGTGTCAGACAGACTGGTTGTTAAGTTCTGCGCATCAGCATTTTTAATCATCTTTGACTGAGAAGTTACTCGATGTGGAGAGTATGAAGTAACACATGAACATACTGAAATGCAAACAAAGCTTCCTTTTCCTACTTTATCATAATCTAATCTGACATGACAACCAGACAGCCACAAACCACCACTTTTATCCCCACCTTGAGAGGTATTTCATTGGAAGTCAGAAAAGTTAGTCCCTTAGAAACACGCAGCCACATACACACAAACAAAGGGCAAGCGCCATTAAAAGATGGTTAGTGATGAGAAGCCTTTGGTCTCATCAAATATTAAAATGGCTCTTAGATCTGCTCATCATACAGCCTCTGCTACTGGTTCTTTTCAGTAATTTCCTTCACTCATTCCTTAAAAATTAATGAAAGCTACAAACAATACTATATGTGTCTCTGTTTTTTCCTTATTTGTCACATCTTACATCATGAGATTTTGAAAAAGCAATTAAAAAACCCCATTCTCCAAATCTTCTTTTTCCCATGATTCCTTGCTACAGAACCACAGTGTATTTGTGGTAAGACTCTATACTGAATTTCCAATGTCATTCAGTAAAATAAATTACATACCTCTAGAGTGATGACAAATTGTCACCAAAATGATGGCTCTGCGATGAACTGATTTGTAACATCACAGACCTAGCTGTCTCTGTCTGCAGTCACAGCAAGACTGACTCATCAATATTGACACCAAGAAGTCAATTTACAGATAAGCATGAGCCATAGGGCTCTTTGGTATTCTTCCAACATCATCTTGCCTGGAGCTGTGTCCATTTCTGTCCCTGACAGCAGAAGACTCCAATGGGCAGAGTACTTGTCCATGAGTGAGAAGTCCTGAGGCCTCTCCATTTCTGCCACTGACAATATAGTCATTTTAGGCAAAGTTCCTTCCAACACCTCAGCATCTTTGTGATTATAATATTTAATGTCTTGCAAAGTATCGATGAAAGTATCAGGACGGGTGCTCTTCTTGCCAGATGGCATTGCAATGAAGATAGGACATCTGTGCAACACTGAGCATCACCTGTGACAGGCTGAGTAACTACCTGTGGTCCAAAAGCACCTTCAGTTTCAACTTAGACTTCAGTCACATCAAAAGCCTAGGTCAGGGCCTGGCCAAAGGCACTTTTTCAAAACGCACATTTCCTTCTCTATTAATGATCAGTGGTTATTGAATCAACACTCACTCAGCTGAGAAAAGCATTAAGCGCCGTATTAGGAATATGCTTAAAATGAAGCACATGCTTCAGAGCTTTCTTGGCCTGAAGCCTTGCCATCACTGTTAGCAGGTTGCCTGAAACAAATTTCCAGTCAGTTATGAACTTCTTTTGATCTTTATTGGACTGTAGAGCTCAAGCACCCATAGTTGTGCCATGACAGCAGTGAGGAGAGGTGGAGTGTCTTTTAGCTGTTGTTCTCAAACTCTCAGCAAGGCTAAGGGGTGTTTTCCAAGAAGGATCAGTGAAGGAAAACATGACTACGGTGATCAAAATTTAAACATGCCGAGTGCTTCAAAGGGATACCTTCTGCACAGGCCTCAGTAAGAAATGCAAGTATTACACAGCAAGTATTCATCAGCATTCTGCAGGATAAAGTCCCTGCTATGCACACTGTAGTTGAGGTGCTGCCTTATATACGTAACTATTAAATGGTTGTGTGCTAAGCAGACTGCAGTTGCAAGTAAAGAACACCTTTATATTCAGTCTTTCTAAGGTTATGATAGGTTTAAAAGCACTACAATTTTAACTTAAAATGCCATCCCTTGAAAATTCATACTGTAGCTGTAAAAATGTTGCAGAAAGACCATTTTAGGGATACCAATTAGAGTATATTTTCTTGATGCTTACCTGAAAGTAGCTGCATTATGGTGGTTCATTTTTATTTAGAATTGCACTTCTACAAACCCTTTCTGGGACTCAAGTACTTACTTC
The DNA here is from genome assembly GCF_000691845.1 of Merops nubicus. Taxonomy (NCBI): domain Eukaryota; kingdom Metazoa; phylum Chordata; class Aves; order Coraciiformes; family Meropidae; genus Merops; species Merops nubicus. The sequence goes on from NW_008621839.1 coordinate 44,587, forward strand.
TAGATGTCAGTTTATGAAAGCAAGCATTTCCTAGACAAACTGTAGCCGTGTAATATGTTCAGTAGTTGCTTTTACTAATAATACTGGGCTAGAATCTAAAGCAGAAAGCCTGGTGGATTAGCTTCTGCAATGTGCAAACTATCCACAGGGAGGAGACTGGTATGCCAGCTCAGTGAACTCTGATGTGTTCTCCAAAGAAGCACTTCCAAGTGGAAACTGTCACCCTGTTCCCTGTATGAAATGTCACACTTTCAACAATAAAATGTCATTCCACTTGTCATCACTTTCAGCACTCATCTTTTAAATTAATTTAGCACTTCGAAGGGTGCCAGGTAAGACAACCTTGAACATTGTTTTCATCTATTTGCAAATGTCAGGCTTCAGGGATTGCTGTAAAAGCACCATGTCTTATCGTTGAAGCAGGGCATCTAATTCTAGTTTGCTGAAGTTTCTCCACTTTCTGGCTTCAAATGTTCTGTATCCTGCTTCACAGGCACTAGGAGATGGTGAGGCTTGTATAATGAATAAATTTCAGTTTTGTGAAGGAAACAACGTCTGTAGTATGAAATTCTGTAGAAGTTGATTTTTGCCGTCCAAAGGTCTGCACACATGTATGCATCCATCAAGCCATCCAATGTAAACACAGCTTTCTTGCACATTAATATTACTGCTACAAAGAAGAGACCTCCCTCAGCTTACTGTCATCAACCTAAAGGCAGGTAATTACACAATTTCCCTATGCCAGTTAAAAATGCATTTGTTAATATCCTGCTCTGGTCACTCTTTCAGCTTCTACAGCCCAACGGACATGGGAACCCAAAGCCCTATTGCCCAATGTTTAGGAGAAATGGATATGCTCTCTTATAAGGAACAACCAAATGAAGCCTTGTGCTCCTGCTGCGAACAGGATGCTGTGGGTGGAGCCAGGGGAAGCCAACCTACAGAGATATGGAAGAAACAGGCTGTATGTGGGGCTGCGAAAAAAGATGCAAGCCATGGGCTTGGAAAGGCATAAGAAATAAAGCTGCTAAGATGGCAGCTCAACCAATTCTTATCAGGTTTATGCCTTATTCATGTGCACCATGAAGAGGAAGGGCTGAATGGATTTGCCACACATTTGCAATGCATACCAGCTACAACATGCTCTCACCACAGCAGCACCTGGGGCTGCGGTGCTGAGGGTGTGACAGAGGGCTTTGGGGCTACAGAACCAAACCATAGGGTGCTGTGGGGGCTGACGAAAGGACAGGACAAGGACGAGCTGGAGCAGGAAGTGATCCCTCTTCTTGCTAAATACTGGTGGGCATACTTGGAGAAGGTCCAGCACTCCTAGAAAGAACATCAAAGGCACCCTCCAGCTTTTGCAAGCATTGTATTACATATATACCCCCTCCATCCCGCCCCCCTTTTAAAAAAAAATTCTGGCTTTAAGTAGTTGATTTCTCTGAATTAATGCAATAAAAACAACAGCAACCAATTGCATAGCCTTGGAAAACAGACTTCCTCATTTATGTCTGGCATTCCCAGGGTTCCCACAGAATGACATTGCAGCAAAGTGTCACAGCTTGTCATGACACACACAGCTCTTCATATATTCTCTGAAGACTAGTGATGGGGTTTTTTTCTGCCAACAGGATAAAAGTAACAATTTTACTTTGTGAGCCCAATGAACCCAAATGACTAACCCATGGGTTTCAGCCCAGATCCTGTCCGGTGCCCTGCCTGGCTTGACTGCTGCATTTCTCCAGAGTGCTGCTGATTTCTTTTGCAATTCAGGGTGGTAGTCTTGAAGGAGGCAACACAGTTCAGCATATGCTTAAATTAACTGCCATGTGACAAGCATATACTAGTCTCTTTAATGCAACTGGATCTTTGTTTGTTAAACTGGAACCAAGCTGTATCTCTCAATTCATTTGTTCACCCCTCCCTAAAATAGCACCCTGTATACTTGCAGGATTACAGCATTTAAGGGTACTTTTTGCTATTTATGTTTTGGTCTTCTGACTTGCTTCACCATTTCAGGATGATATAACTGCAAAGAAATGTTCTCTGCAAAAATTATCATGTTTTATTGGTAAAACTGAAACCCTCTCCTCTCTTGGTGAACATCTGCTCTTTCCTCCTCATAAAATGCTGGCAAGTGTTTCTCTCAGCACAGAAAAAAAAAAATAATCAATAATTGTTATTTTCATTTCTTCCATACCCTGGCCTTGCAGATGAAGTCAATGTCTCCTCTTAAAATATCTTCAGACCTGCCATGTCCACTTGCAAAAAAGCAATATATTATTTTCACAGTCATAACAAGCTATATCACTCCAGCAGATGAGGTTATTGAATTATGAAATAACAAAGATTATTAGCCAGTAGCTAAAGATGTGTTCTCTAATTTTCACTTTTAACCCTGCTTTAGTTTATCTCCATTCAAAAGAGGCTTATGTCTAACGTTCTTAATTCTACCAGTGGTCTTGTCGTAAAATTGAAACAAAGTCTAGAACAACATTTATTACACTGTAAATTCTCTTTTCAGTTGTGCAACATCAGTTCAATATTGTGTGTCAACTTTCTATCACGGGAGATAGGTCTCATTAGTCTTGATGAGTAGCAAGAAGAAGATAAAGAAAGACGAATTATTCGGGTTCATGTACTTAAGAACCAGAAGAAAACAAAAAGAAATTGTAAATGGTGGGTTCACAACAAACAGAGGTAACCTGCCACATAATACACAGTTGCTTGCAGAACTACTGCCAGGAGATACTTCCAATCCTCACGGCTTACCTGGGATCAAAAAGTGGTTAAACACACTCACAGAGGTTATAGGCTGACAAGGGCTATCAAACACAAAGATGTTTCCTCTGGCCCAGGAAGCACCTAAGCTGCAGAGAGCTGGAGGCGACGAGAGTACAGGAGGGAAATATTAATATTTGCTTAACCTGTTCTCATGCTATTCTGCAGGCACTGGTTACTCAGAGTGACAGGTTCCTGGACTAGCAGGTCCTTTGAAGAAGTTATTCCTATGTTCCTCTGTAGCTGGGCCACACATTGCAGTATGCAGTCCTTACCAGCCTTCTCAGTAATGCTTATGGAGGGGTTAGAAACTATATCTATTGTGTTTTACACAAGACAGTATCATATTCCATCAGCCAAATATACAGGATAATTAATAAACTGTAGCAGTTACTGCATTACAGTAACTAGTTCCAAGAAAGGAAGATGAAGTGCAATGGAGGTAATGTGAGTGCTGTGAAGAAGGTGACATGATTCACGTCTCTGATTAAAAGAAATGTCCCCTATCAGAGGGACAGAAGGAAGTTAACTGAGCAGAAATCTGGAGCACTGAAAAGTAACAGATTACAGCTCTTCGGTGTCCCAGGATGAAGTGTGTATGAATGAAAAATAGGTCTATTCCTTTACAGTACCATTTCTTTTATTTTAAAATGAGAAAAAAGTTCAAGTGTTAAACAATAAATGATAATCTAAGTGATAAGAAAGAGAGCTATACTGTGGTAAACTGAAAAGAAAAACAACTTGAACAGTGTATTTCAAGTAACTCAGTGGCTATCTAGATTTGTTTCTGAAGATGGGAATTCAGGATCTTGGTGAAAAAGCAGGGATATGACATCACAATAAGCCACAGAAGACTTAGCAAGTTGAACCATATGGCCACTCCTTTCTAAAACACTTTGTATTCTCCTAAACTGTCATATCAATTTATGCCATAACCTAGTTACCGATTGCTCCAGCAGCATGACTTGCAACTCAGAATATTGAGCTCACATGAAGTCCTGTGCTTTGTTTTAGAAAAAGTCATCACTGAATCACTTGTATCCTACCATAATTTCCACATCTGACTGTCTGCTGGTTGTAGCTGTGGATGAAGGGAGGTATCGTGTGCCAGCAGACAAGCAGCTGGAACAGGAAAATCTTCACAGGTTCTAGGAAGATCATCTAATGTGTCAAAGTCAACAGCAAAACAACTTTGCAATGCTGTATTAATGAACTACAGATACTGCCTTTCTGATTTTTTTTTGAATCACAGAAACACTTTGGTTGGAAAAGACCTTTAAGATGTTCAAGTCCAACCACTAACCCTACCAAGTCCACCTCTAAGCCATATCCCCAAGCACCACACCTATACGGTTTTTAAAGACGTCCAGGGATGGTGACTCAACCACCCCCCTTGGCAGCATGTTCCAATGCCTGGCAACTCTTTCAGTGTAAAAGTTCTTCCTAATGCCCAGTCTAAACTTCCACTGGTGCAGTTTGAGGCCATTCTCTCTTGTTCTGTGACTAGCTGTGAGAAAAGACCAGAGACTACCTCTCTACAAAATCCTTTCAGAAAGCTGTAGAGAGTGAGAAGGTCCCCCCTCAAACTCCTCTTCAGTCTAAATAGCCCCAGTTCCCTCAGCAGCTCCTTATAAGACCTGTTCTCTAGACCCTTCACCAGCTTTGTTGCTCTTCTTTGGGCCCACTCCAGCACCTCTATATCTTTCTTGTACTGAGGTGCCCAAAACTGAACAAAGTATTTGAGATGCAGCCTCACCAATACTGAATACACAGGGACAATCACCTCCCTGGTCCTGCTAGCCACACTATTTCTAATACAAGACAGGAAGCTGTCGGCCTTCTTGGCCACCTGGGCACACTGCTAGCTCATATTCACCACTTGTCAACCAGTACCTCCAGGTCCCTTTCCTCTCAGCAGCTTTCCAGACACTCCTCCCCAAGTCTGTAGCATTGTCTGGGGTTGTTGTACCCCAAGTGCAGGGCTTGACACTTGGCTGTGTTGAAGCTCATACAGTTGACTACAGTCCATCAATCCAGTTTGTCCAAGTCTCTCTGTAGAGCCTCCCTACCCTAAAACAGATCAACTCAACTTGGTGTCATCTGCAAATGTACTGAGGCTGCACTCCATCTCTTCATCAAGTTCATTGTTGAAGAGGTTAAACAGGAGTGGTCCCAGTACTGAGCCCTGAGGAACACAACTTGTGACTGGCTGCCAACTGGATTTAACTCCATTCACCACCACTTTCCGGGACTGGCTGTCCAGCCAGTGTTTTACCCAGCAGACCATATGCCCATCCAAGCCATATGGAGCCATTTTTTTTTCATGAGAATGGTATGAGAAACAGTGTCAAAGGCCTTATGGAAGTCGAGATAGACAACATCCACAACCCTTCCCTCATTCGTCTGGTAGGTCACCTTCTTATAGAAGGAGATCAGGTTCACCAAGCAGGACCTGCCATTCATGAACCCGTACTAACTGGTCCTGATCCCGTTTGTTGTGCATATGGTGCATAATGGCACTCAGGCTGATCTGCTCCATGACCTTCCCTGGTACTGAGGTCAGACTGACAGGTCTGTATTCCCCAGACCCTCCTTTCAGCCTTTCTTGTAGATGGGTGTCACATTTGCTAGCCTCTCATTCACTGGGACCTCCCCAGTTAGCCAGGATGGCTAGTAAATGGTGGAAAAAGGCTTGGTGAGTACCTCTGCCAAGTCCTTCAGCAGTCTTGTTTGTAACCCATCTGGCCCCATAGACTTGTGGATGTTTAAGTGTTGTAGCAGGTCACTGACCATTTTGTCTTTGATTATGGAGGTCCCACTCTGCCCCACCTCCCTGTCTGCCAGCTCATGGGGCTGGGGTGTCCAGGGAACAACCAGTTCTACCACTAAAGACTGAGACAAAGAAGGCATTAAGTACCTCAGCCTTTTCCTCATCCTTTGTCACTATGTTTTCCCCTGGATCCAATAAAGGATGGACATTCTCCCTATCACTCCTTTTGTTGTTAATGTACTTGTAGAAAGTTTTTTTATTGACCTTTACAGCAGTAGCCAGGTTGAGTTCTAGCTGGGCTTTGGCTCTCCTGATTTTCTCCCTGTATAGCTCCACTTACACCTTTGTAATACTCATGAGAGGCCTGCCCCCTCTTCCAAAGGTCATAAGCTCTCCTTTTTTTCCTGAATTCCAGTCAATGCTCTCTGTTCAACCAGGCTGGTTGAACACCAGCTTGTCTTTCGTCCACATGAGGACAGCCTGTTCCTGCACATTTAAGACTTCCTTCTTGAGGTATGTCCAGCCTTCCTTGACTCCTTTGCCCTTCAGGACCCCCTCCCAAGGGACTCTGCCAATCGGTCTCTGGAACTGGCCAAAGTCTGCACTCTGGAAGTCCAAGGTGGCAGTTTTACTGACACCCCTCCTTACTTCCCCAAGAATTGAAAACTTTATCCATGATCACTATGCCCTAGACGTCCTCTGACTGTTACTTGCCCCACAACTCATTTTGTAGCTTTACTTCTCCTTTCTGAATCACAAATGTGTTTCCATAACGTACACCACATGGGCGCACCACAATTTTTAGTTGAAATGTCACAGATGTTCCAGTTCTTTGAAGTTTGTGAGATAGCCTCTCCCTCTTTCCCTAGGTGCTCGGTTTATCACATGGCTTACACATACTAGTATTAACATTCTGCTACATATACGTGAGGCAACAAAATGAGTAGTTTATAGTTTCACAAATCCTGAGAATATGGGCAAACCTACTGAGCTCCCGTATCTTTCCCACAAGTGAAAAAGGTTGTTTTGAACCATCAGTGAAAAAAAGAAATAACCTTTTTATGCCAGCTATTTTGGCTTGTCACAGACTATCTGTATGATGCTGGTCAAGTCATGTCAGATCAAATCTGTCAGCTACTGCCTGCCTGAAGAAAGTTCAGAGATGTACTCTCTCCAACCAGAATAATTAAAAAGGCAGGGCAAGGTTTCGTGACTTCAAAGGAACACCAGTGATCTTACTAATTCAAAGAATTAGCAATTGCTCTTTCTGTGAAGACTTCTCTCTACTTGCATAAAGAGCAATGTGATCACAATCACATTCCTGATCTGTCTTCAGTGCCTGCACTGGGAATGTCTATACTGATAGTGTCAACAAGCTAATGTAAGCCTATGGAGATAGAGAGACGCATTGGCAGCTATCTTAGAGAGGCTAAATTATACCAGCACTCCGCCAGATGCTAATAAACAAGACAATGGCAAGTCCCTTGTGCTCATTTCCCTTCTCTTCTGCAGTCCTGATTACGTTTCTGCTTCTTGCTTACTCTGGGCCACAATTTGTTTACATAAACTGCAAAACACAAGAGAAAAGTTTCACTAAAATAGAACAGAACAAATTCTCTGTTGCTTTCCTTCCATTAATTCTAGCTTTTGTCTCCTCGCTTGTACCATGACATTATTTTATGAGTTGGAACAGGCACTTGCTCTGAAATGAAGTACCCACCAAACAACATGCAGTATGATCATTAAAAATACCAGTAACTGCTATTACCAAAGCAAAAAAAAAAAAAAAGGCATTTTTACTCATTCCTACAGAGCCTGCAAAATTCTGGATTCTTCTTATGAAATTCATACGCTGAACTGTTCCTCAAGCCATGCTTAAAATATTGTTCTTGGACACAAGAGCCAAAGTATAGCCCAATCAGTGATGAAAAGATTTTACAGTTCTTGGCTGAATTTCTACACTTGCAAATAGGGAAAATTTAGACCGGCAGAGGGCTTGGAAGTACAATTTGGGGTTTGGTTTTGCATTTTTTTTTTCTTAATTGTTTTTCATGCTTGTCTCCACCCTCATCACTGTCATTTTCCATTTGAGAAACATTACACTATGCCATGTATACAATGGCTTTCGGAATTCATATGACTGCATTTGATTAACAACAACACTGAGCTCTAAATTCTGCCTGTGGTGCTGCAGTATCTTTCATTCTGCCTCTAAAACGAGGCCAGATAATGTCCTGACATTCCAGCATTCACAGAAGGTATCAGTCTAGTAAGAAATGCCCCCTAACATTTCCCTGCATGGACCCATTCCTCGATGGCATGCCATCGGAGTGGAGGCTTGGCTTTCTGATGTAAAGCCTGTTGAACTTGCTGATTACTAGGCAATTCTCAGGAACACAGGAAGATCACAGTGATCTTAAAGAGGGTTTAGAACTCTGCACCATTGCATTTGAGTTAAGAGCTTTCTGATTTAACTAGATGATCTTTAAGGTCGCTTCCAACGCAGACCATTCTATGATTCTATGATTTCCACACTACAGATTGTGCAACTTTCCTCCCAGTGTCCTTCACCAAATGCTAGTGGTGTGTGGACAAAGGAGAAGAGGTGCGTGGGAAAGAAACCTACAACTACAGCTACTACACCTACTCACCCTGCTTTTCCCTCACACATTTTGTAGTGTCCCGAGGGAGCATTCTGAAAAATTTTCTAACCCCTCCTAGGATGAAGCCAGTCCTTATTGTTACCATGCAGCACTGAGGTGGTTCCTTCCTCATGCATGCTCACCTTCCTCTCTGGATGAGTAAGAATCCTATTAAACGCTGAGTCCTCTGCTTGCTGCACTGCTGTAATACCATAATTAATTCAAAATCAACACAGAAATGTGTTTTTAGTTTCATTGATTAAATAAAAGTAGCATCTGCAGTAAAACTGAAAGCTCAAAGGTTAAATGCCCTATTAAAAAAAAAAAAAAAAAGCTGGAATTTTACACCTAACTAGGCAGGACAGTAGTTTAATTTTTTGAGGTCTCTATTGTTAAACGCGCAGGTCAAGTGTACCATCTTCAATATAAATCTTATATGCAGCATTCCAAGATTCCAGAGTTGCCTAGAATCAAGGAGGTTCTTGAGACACTCTAAGACAAGCAGGAAACAAATGTCTCATATTGTTAAGATAACCTATTTCAGTTTGGGGGGTTTTCTGAGATGGTCTGCAGCCCTGGTGTTTCGGACAGTTCAGAAATACTCCAAACCAGGACTGCCAAATCAACCTATGCAAAAATCTCATACTAAACCAAACCATATTTAAATTAGGCTGGCACTATTTTTTTGACCTATGCATCCATAATGCCTGTGTCAGTGAAGTCTTGATCTACACGAGGCTCCTACAGACCCTTGCACTACATGTCATATATCATAACGGCACTTTTTCAAGCCACTTATACAGGGGTTCAATAACGGCTGCACTTTATCTATCTATTTACTGTGTCCCAAGACTGTGTTGGCTCTAGAGAAAGCAAGTGAGAACGCTTCCTATTAAATGAACCTAATACGGGTTACTCCTCCTGACGGGCACTGACTCAAATAAGGGCCTCTTTATGATCAGCAGGAGCATTTTAAGGAAGAAGCATGTACTAAATGAAGCAACAACTCAACATCCCAGCCCCAGGGGATGAGGAAACAATTCTAGATGAATACCAACAGAAGAGAAAAGGGGGTCTTGGGATGGAAGGAGCACAGAGGGTGAAAAGGAGCTGGGATAAAAGCAAAATGGTCACAACCATAGACCAGCACATGCAGGACTGGATGACTTGCCAGCCTTCCATTTGCAATCACAGAAGCAATCATCAGTGAGTGTTGTGTCCCATACAACTCTCTTACTTACAGCACTTAGTCCTCTTAGGGATGGGCTGAAGACTGGGAAGACTCTTTCAGCCCTCATCTTGCATGTGCCTTTCAGCTATTTCAGTAAATACCCAGTAACTTTAACAGCCTGCTGCATAAAGTGACCTATGGTCAAACCACAGCCAAGTTACAAAAAGCATCAACTCTCTTCTGCTTCAGCAAAAGCAATGCAACATCCAGAACAAACACTGCTGAAAAGAACACCATATTCATAATAATAATAATAAATATCATTTTACCTCTCCAGCATGCAGGACTCAAAAACTGCAGTGTCCTTGCTCATTTGTTTTTCCCCATGACGGAGAGATCGGGAATAAGAGAGAATGAGGCAGAGTCGGTACCTTCTCTGAGAGAACGGAGACGGCTTTCCACCGCCCTGCAGGACTCCAAGGGCCCTTAATGGCAGGAGACAAGAAAACTTCCACTGACTCTTGGAGGACTTCACAGGTTGTGAGCAGCTGCCAGAAAGCCCTGATGAAACTGCTTTTCAGCTGCCACCACCAGAAACAGGACTTTCCCCTGAGTCAGGGAGCACAGTCTTTTGGGACAACCCTCTGGGCTCTCCCTAGGTGAAACTAAGGCAGAGGTTTTGGGAAAGAACCACAGCACACGGACCAACCCCAAATTTCTAGGGGTCTGCCACCACAGGGAGCTGCCTCCAAAACAACTAATGCATCTGCATTCTGTCTTTCAGCAGAAGTACAGCACTTGATAACTCTGCATTTGTACCAGGAACAACTTCTGTAATGTCTAACACTGGGCCAATGACACTTTATCATTACTATCCCTGTCCTTGTTCTCTGAGAAGTGTAAGTTGAAATACACAACCGGCAAGTTCAACACCTGTATATATCTTTATCTGTCCAAGATATATTGGACAGATATATCTCATGCTCATGCTTTAGCACTACATGTGAAGTTAACCTCTTATTAACTTCTATGTCAAGGGCCATGCCATGCAAGTCTTTCATGATGCTTTCAGCTGGAAGACAAGGGAAGAACTACTGTATACTTTCTGCTGATTATTAGCACTGGGGTGGATGCCAACCACGACAATGTATTTGCCACAAATTCATCTTCAAAATAATTAATTTTAACATGATATAACCATGGAAAAATCTCCTTATCAAAAGCTTGTCAAGCTCATTAATATTTAAAGATATTTACAATTTAATATTTGATGTTATTGCTATAAAATGCTATAATTGTTAATATTAATTATAAGACTAATAGGTTTTATGTATGCAAAGAAAGACAAAAATGTACTAGCTTAAATGACAGATGTGCATCTGCGAGCATAAGCTGGGATGAAGGTTCTAGAATTCAACATTTTTCTAATATTCTAAAGAAATGGATAATATTTTTATATTGTGCAATGGCATACAGATGCAGTGCATGTGGAACTGAGCCCTAAACTTTTTTGGTCTGTACTGCCAGTTCAATGAAGAAAAGAGAATAATTGTCTCTGTAAAGGAAGAGATGGTTGCATTTAGTTTAAGGACTGATTGATAGAAGAATCACAGTAACTTTACTACCATGTTAATACATTATGATTCAGAAGTATCAGAAGCAGCAGAGTGTAAGGATGGGATGGACAGAATAAGACTCAACACAGCAGCAGCAAAGTTCACCTTTTCCTTCTTCTGGACTGAGAATGCCTCCCCTTAAACTTCTCTTTCCCAATAAAGCCGAACTGATTTATATGAACTTCTCCCTAGACTACTTACAGTTACATTCTTAGTCTATTCAACAAAATCACAGTGGTCAAAAAAAGTTGTCATCTTTGTGTGAATTATTGATGTTTTGAAATGCCTTTGATTCTGTATCAGGCAAAATGCTGAATATTTTCACAAAACTGTTCTGGAACAGTTCTGAGCATGAAATTTTGAAATGAAAAATGTTGGTGTTTTCCAGCAAAACAAAGCAGCCAGATGTTCCCAAAAGATTTCACTCTGAATGGAAACTTAAACCAAAATGTACTCAGATAATCAAAAATAAAACATGACTGATACTTAATTTAGGTCACACATTCTACAGCATGTTTTTTGATATTGTGCATCCTCTAAACTGGTTCTGAGGTGAAGCAAACTGCTACAGAGGTCTGCTAAGAAAAGTCTCAGCAGTCATTGTTGCTGGAGGTCCAGGAGGTGGAAGGGGGCATTATGCTTTTGGAGGGCAGCTTCCTG
>NW_008621839.1:56260-70298 GCF_000691845.1 Merops nubicus
TTCTCAGGTATGAGGGAGCCACACTGGATTCCCAGTGTGTTTCATGCCCAAGGCATTTTGTCATGGCAAGAGGTTGGAAGGGGAATGAGGAGCAGCTCAGTGCAACACTACTAGTCTCTGAGTTATTTCCATTACCATTTCCAGGAGGAATTCCTGGAGGAATTACTTCCCTCCCAAAACTGCTCCATGTACAACTCAGATACTTAAGATCTGGAGTAGGGGAAGGCATGTTTTACAGACATTCACTGGAAAAAAAACCCAAACAGATAAGATCAATATGCCACGTCTCAAAACAACTGGATCCCAGATAAAGGACTAAAACGTACTATACAGAACAAACATATATTGGGAAGGGAATGGATTATCTTACATCCTAGACTGAAAAAAAACCAATAACAAAACAATTAACTCACAGGCAATTCCTTCTGAAATCTCTATAGGCAGATTCTTTCCAAGGAAGATGATGCGATTAGAGAAAGTAGTCACCAATTGTTAAAAAGAAACTCAAAATATGGAATAGCACCAGTCAATGTCCTATTAAGATACTCAGAATGCTTTACTTTTAGAGAGTAAATATTTCAGCCTATACCACAACAGAATGAATCTCTCTAACAATCTCCAACTGTCACATTGTGTTGTTTATTCAGAAACATTGCAAAACATATCTAATTCCTATCCAGCTGCATGAAATACATGCAGCTCAGACTGAAATATCATCAGTCCAGGACAAACTACTGCAACCACTTAACAGAACAGAGAAATCTGAATAAAACACCAACAGACTAGGTCAAGAAATGAAGAAAAAGACTACGTCCAACAGAAACTGGTTGCTCTACAGGAGGGGGCAGCACGTTGCTCGGCATCACAACTGGAATCTCGCCGAGCCCTTCTGTCTGTTTCCATGAAAAGGCGTCCTGGTCTCCAAGCTGCATCTTTTCTAAAAGTCACATCCTGACACGTGCTATAAGCTAAGTGGAAGCAGAGAAAATATCATATTTTTGTCTGAGTTAAGCTCCCTTTCCCCTTCTTCTCTCTGCAGTTCTCCAGCTGCATATCACCATGGTATCTGATTGGTTATCAAGGGCAAATATTTCCGAATGTGTCGGTTTTGTCCCTGTTCCTACCCACCAGGAAACTAAGGGCTTCCCTATTTTTAGGGCATTTAGCTGGCAAGGTTTGAATGATGCTGGAGAGCTCATCTGTAGGACAGCAGGTAGGTGTCCAGCATGGTAACCTCCTCGCTGCCCTTCAACTCCTCTCTGCTGTAGCCAAATGGCTGCAGCTCCATCTTCCCCTGGTCCGCTGTGCAGCCAGGGGACCCCTACTGCTACCTCTGCAGCCCTGGTCCTGCATACTAATTAGCACATTTAATGACTTTCTCTTGCTCTCCCTCCTGTCTCCTCCTGAGCTGCTGTCTGGGAGGAGAGGCGCCCGGCTGTCATGGAAACCGAGCCTCCAAACACCCTGAACCTGCTGTACCAACCTTTGGAGAAGGTTCTGCTGGTGAAGCGCAAAAAAGGGGATGCTCGAGGGGGTGTAAAGGCAGAGGGATGGAAAGGGGGAAGTGCTGACTGTGGGTCTGGGCTGTTCTGCCAAGGCACTGCACAAGCTCAGTGTATACTTGGCATAAGAAAGCAGACATTCAGGGGAAAAGCAGATTAACGCTCCATTACCTACATTTTTCTTCAAAATGTTTCAAATGCTTCCCAACCCCCTCCCTCCCAGCTCCTTGCAGTCTGGATCAAACACCCCTAAACGCATGTCTTTAAAGGGGTTTCAACAATTCAAAATATGACTCGAGCATCTGAAGGACCGTTTTTGTCCAGAAAAAGTGCTGCTTACAGTGAGCAAAAGGTTCAAGGGGCCTCAGGCCCTCCGCAGCACAAGCTGGCAGAGGACGAACCCCTGCCTACGCAGCAAGGCTGTGATCCTGTGCCCAGCCTTTCAGCCCTGCCTCCCTTTCCCAGGGTAGCCGCAGGACTGCCGTCGCATGGAAACGCAGCCTTAGTGGCACCCTCTGCCTGCACCGACGCCCCTTGTGGGCTGGCACCTCATGCAACTCCTGCTCTGTGTCCAAAAACATTCTGGACCCTGTTTCAGGCCTTGTGGCAATGGGAACTGCACTTTTGTCCTCAGTTCTGCCTCCTGAACATTTCTGGGCATGTAATGGGGGTAAGATGAGTGTACACTTAAATACGAGTTAGCACCCCAAATGTCAGCCTTCAAAGGACATCGTCACTTGGGCCCAGTCTCCTTGTAAGCTTTCAGGCCAGCAATGGAGAATCTCCTCGGGTGCCTTTTTTCTAAGCGAAGTTCTCCATGATATGATTTATTCATGCAGGGAGCCCTCAGAAGGTCAATAAAACTGGCATGCTCCCAAAAATACACAAACAAACAAACAAAACAAGGAAGAAAAACCCCCCACTGTTCTTTTAGTGGAACATTTGAAATTTTAGACTCTTCTGAAGACTAGATGGAGCTGATTATGTTCCAGGCAGACCTTTGCATGCAAAGGATTTAACAAATGTTTCAACTCTCATTCACTGTTCCAACCACTTGGAACCAGCTTAATGCTGGGAATTTACTTCAGATCCAAGTCAGAATGTGCCATGCTGTGAAGCAGTGCAGGGCCTTGGAGCTGAAATACCCAAGACACTAAACACAGCCCTTGCTTGGTATTCCTCTGAGGCAGGGGGATGTACCACAGCTCCAGGTGGGAAGCACAGTGAGATAGGTCTTAAGGTGACAGCTAAAAACAGCACAACCTGCTTTCCACCTGCTTCTCTTCAGCTAAGACCAGCAGAAGGAGGCTTCTGCTTGATTGTTTTCTTTCACGGATTTTACACTGTCTTGCCATTAAAGAGACTGAATTCTTACTGACTTGAAAAGGATTGCCCCATTATACATTTCATTACAGTAGGTCTCCCACACTTGAGTTACTACTACAGCACAAATTGGTGCATACAAAGTGAAAAAGTGAAGAAGGAGTGTTTGCAAGTCTCAAGAATGCCTAACCTAAGAAAGAAAACTGTCCTACGTGGTTTGCAGCACTTGTGTGAGCAACACTATCACGCAAAACTGAGAGCGATTTTATTAAATAGGAAATAATGCTCAAAACAGAAAATGGGAGAGAATTACAGGAAGGGAAAGAAAAATCTTTTTTTTTTTTTTTTTTTTTTTCCCCAAAGAAATAGAGAATTTGGTTGTTGATGTCACCACGGCTTTCACCTGAGTTTGAGAATATGCAGGTGTGAAACTGCAGGTGTATGACTACCATTAAAAAGAGCAACTGTGCCAGAGAGCTGATGCATGGATGAAAAGAGTCTGGCTGTATCTTTCTGAGCAGACTGGGAAACAAAAGCTTATGTAGAAAGGGATCCCACTCTACCAGCCTAATAGTGGCCCACAGGGGATTTGGGATGAATATGAACAGAAGTGATTCAGCAGACAAAGTATATGTGGATTTTCAAAACACCTCTGGTACAGTTTTACATCAAAGTTTACTAAAACAAAACTAAGCTGCTGCAAGGTTTAGGCCTTTTTATGGACTGAAGGCTCCTGAAAGGACAAGAAGCAACAAGTATAACTTTAAGGTCACTTCTTAGGACAGAGAGGAGGCAGTAGTGGAGTCCTCAAAGGTCAGGGTCCGGATCAGCTACAGTCAATATCTTCATCAATGACCTGGAGAAGAGAGGGCATTGTGAACTAGTCCAAGTGTGGGGCTGATACTAAGTTCTTGCAGAGGCTTCTGTGAGAAGGATCTCACAACATAGAGAGAGAGGGCAGCAGATGAGCTTCAAAGCAGTTAACCACATGCATGACACACAGGTGTAATAACCTAGTAACCTACGTTTCCATCCAGCACTGGCAGCTACAACTTGGGAATGAGATTCTGGAGCCATTTCTGACACCAATAGTTCAGTGAGCTCCCAGAAAAAAAGACAGTGAGCATCACCAGCACAGGCACCAACAACATGGTACAGGGTATAATTCTGCCACTTTATACAGCAATGGGCCCCCCACATGCCTTAAGTGCTGTGTGAAGTTCTGGTCTCCACTGCTCAAGGAGGTTGTAATTGGAGCAGCACAGAAAAGGAGAACTACAGTGCTTAAGTTGAGGCTTACAAAACCATTAAAGTGATGGATAAAGTGAGGTCATTCAGCAACAACTGCGGAACTGTTATTAGCAAAATCTACAATCCTGTGATAAGAGGACATTCAATGAAACTAGTAGGAGGTAAGTTCAGAACATATAAAAGTAAGTTTTGTTTTTTTTTTTTTTACATAATGAGTATTAAACTTCTGGAACTTACTGCCACAGTTATGACAGTAGACAGTATCAGTAGGTGCAAGCAAAGATTAGACAAATTCATGAACAACTGATTCACAAATAGATAGCAATGTGAACTGGCAGGAATCTGCCCTTAAAAATGCACCCTAACATCCCTTATCTACAGATTACTGATTTTGGAACAGCGTAAGAAAATGCCTACAACAAAGGGCCAGAGACAGGGCAGCTGTCTTCAAAGCAAACATGATTTACATGTAAGAACAGGGTCAGGCATTTCTTAGAAAGGCTGCAGGATCACATGCAGATTGAGCTTGCTTAGGTAGGTCAGGACAGTCAGGACAGTATCTGCCTTGTCAGAGGGAATTAGGCCAGAATGGGGAGCCCCATGTATCTGAGACATCTAAGTTTGAAAATGGGCCTAGTTTGCCCGTCACTTTATTGCTTATTGTCATGTGCCACGTGCATTTCACATCAGGAGGACTGGGTTAAACCTTCCATTTGGTAGGGAAATGAAAAAACTCACTTGCACGTTGTAGTAAAATGTAATGAAATATCAGAAGATCTCTGGCATTTTAGACGTCCTAGGGAGTTCTGTTTCTGAGCAAGCAAACACACTTATGGGTGGATAAAGACAGAAGCATTTTTGATTGCATTTCATCAGTGCAAATGAACGTGTTGACATCTGTACCATTTCTGCATAAATATCGTTTATATTAGATGTATGATATATAAGGGTTTCTTTTTGTTCTGGAGTAAAAGACTGCAGCACCACTAGCAATCTAAATATGCATTATGGAAAACATTTTTAATTACAGGATTAATATTTTTTTTTCCACAGAACCTCTGTTTCATTCTGTACATTTGTAGACTGTGCTCAGTAAATGAGGGAACAGTGAAATATTTCTTCTTAACCTCATCACTCTGTGTGTGTGGCTACCTGCCTAATTCCTTCCACATCTAACTTTATGCACACCTAACAGTTCCCTGCAATGTATCGGCAAAAGGATATGACCTTCAAGGTTCAAATTGCAGCAGAGACACCTGATTCCTCAATTACTGGACTAATTATGCTGTCTCTGAATGGCCATATTAAAAGAATGAAGAATGGTTCAGCATGGGGACCAAACGTTGGCATAGTGGTTACAGCAAATCCATTGCCTCTTTGCTGACTTTTAGAACAGATCCTCACCCCACTTCTGGGATGCCCAGGAGGATACACTGCCTTGATAGGAACATGATGAAAGAGCTGTGGCAGGAGGGAACACAGCCTGTGTTCCTCTAGATACTGATGTGGAAGCCAACCCCTTTTCAGTAGTGTGCTGGAGTGGATTGGGCAGTAATGCAAGTCCGACCTTAGGCAATGCAGTGGAGAAGGCTGTGAGGACCTTTTATACTGGGAAGTGGCAACCCACAATTGGTGGAGTCAAACAAAAACACCATTCACCTTCTGAGAATAACAGGTACAAGTTTGCTTTATTACACCTTCTGCTATCATATCCAACAGGAAAATCATCCTTTGTCCATTTCCCCATCTCCACCATGCAAGACTAGTACTGTCATATGGGTGTCCTGCTTGTCGTATCACTGTTGACTGCTGCACCCTTCATATTAGGGATCTCCATCACTTGAACACACCTTCAGAACTTGAAATCTCTAGACAATGGCTAAGGTTGTAATGGCTTCATGCTCTCTGTGAAAGAAGTTTCAAGTAGAGCATATAATATGCAATAATGAATGTGATTAATTTGCTATAGACTAAAACTTCAGTGAGATCCTGGCATAATCCAGCATGGAAACCCCTATGATCTTACACTTTGCATGTGAAGCTGTAGCTTTTTCACCTCAGGAGTAACTTCCATTTCACTCAGCCAGCAAGGGTTGTAATAAACCTTCTCACAGACAGAAGCTGCTCATGGTTTTGAGACGGGCATGAGCTGAAAAGGTAAGTTCAGGTTGTCACCCTTCTTGACAAAAATGAAAACGTGAAGAAAATAGAAGGGAGATGCAAATGAAGCAGAACTATTTATATGTTTTCATCCTTTAAAATCATCTTCTGACTTTACCTAACAATAAATGGAGGACACTGGAAAACAACAAGGTCAAAGCAATATCTGCTCTCCCTATAGCCAGACAGAAGCACCTGTAAAACCAGGATCCAGTCTGGAATATGGAGTATTAAAGTCTAAATAAATCTAATCGAAACCAAGGGAAAGGACACTGCACACAGAATTAAAGAACAGATTTTCCCATGGTCATGGAAAGGATACAAAGTCAGGCCTGATTTTCTCTTTTGTATATGGTTTTGTAAGCAGTGAGAGAAGCTAAGAATTTACAAGTAAGGGTTGCAAGTATTTCCATAAAGGAGAAATGTTTTATCTTTGAAACTTTTTTGCCTGCCATGAAAAATCAGCGACTTCATGCTGTCTTTCACAAATGCTAGTAGCTCTACTTTGAATATTCTATGCAAACTAAAGATGGGGTGAACTGATCCACACAAAATGAAGTATCTGTCCTTCAAACTGCTACTCATGTTGACAACCTGCCAAACCAAATACTTCTGACAAAATCAGTAATTTTGCTTCTCTATGTGCTTCAAGGTACCAACTAAGAATTGTGAAGTGCATGCTGGTCCTCTCGTACTGTACCACACTAGTTCGTCTACATCATATCATTACCACCTTAAAATTAGACATTTTTCTTACCAACTAATAGGCTGTCCAATAACCTCATTCCTCTGACATTTAGAAATGTTTTTTAGTTTCTTGCTTAAAGTCCTTCACTGCCAGCTTGTACTCATTTTTTTCTTTGCAAACATCGTCCCGTAGTTTATATAGTATTTTTCCTTCCCTGGTGTTTATTTACTCTTCTGATGCGCTTATATAGCAAGTTCTTTTAGACTCTCCTTCAATAAAGACCGAAGCAAGAATGCCCTGGTACTGTACTTCGGTTTGGAGAAGTATTCTGTCCTCCCCACAGCTGGGGAAAAATATATTTTTTTTCCAGCTGGATTGTTTCATCAATACAGTTTATTCAGTGGCTGCAGAAACACCTCTTCTGGTGCAGAAAAGTAGATGACACAGGAATTACCAGTTGAGACTATGAAGAGAACAGGACCTTCTTTTTGGGCAGCAGGGCTATGTCTTATTAAAGAACTTGCTGAACTCTTTGTCTCCTGTCATAAAACAGGCTGTCTGTGTCCCACATTGTTGGGGGATTTCTTCTCTATGCGTGTTTCAGTTTTGGCCTTCGCATTCTCAGTCTCACTGAAAACTAATTTTGCTTCCAGATCGAACTAACTCTCCTTCCCACATCATCATGTCTGTAGTAGCAATACTTTCCTCCTCATTTTCCTTAAATTTAAACAGTCAAGGGACCTTCTCTTCTTTATATTAATATTTCTTCTCAAAGTCGGTCTCAAACGCTTTTGGACACTTTTCACTATGTCTCTCTTTGTCCACTAGCCTTACCCTCTTGTGTGTTTTTGCCTGTTCCCAGTGTCCTTTAAGAGGTGAAATCACAGATAGTTCTGCAACTTACTGCTCCTCATCTTCTCCTGCGATTTAGAGACACAATTTCCAACTTCTTTGTACACCTTTATTTAAAGAAAATCCACATTTCCCCAATGCTTAAGCTGACCCTAGCTTCCCATTTCTAGTCCCTCCATTTCTCAGAGCTGACACTCTGTAATAGCAGTAGGACAGTAAGAGAACAGGTACTCTCAAAATGTTGAGGTCACAATTATTCCAACGTCAGGATTTTTGAGAATCCCCAGCAGTCTATAAATCCATCACTACCCCGTGAGCTTTACTTACAGTAGGAAATTATTCAGCTACAGGTCCAGAGCAGTTATCTACTTCATGTAACCTTTAAGGCTAAATAGTTCTAAATATATTCCTTTTTTTTTTTTTTCCCCTTTTTGCTCCATTTTATCTTAAATAAATCTACTAAGACGTTGTAAAATACTCCCAGATTAAAAGGGATTCCTAGGAAAGAAGCTTTTTTTTTTTTTTTCTGATTAACTGTATTAATTAACACCATGCTGTTTTCTGTATCTGTAATGATATGATTGAGAATGTATAAACACAAGCTACTGTTAAAGCAGCTAGCTTGGACTTTATAAGAAGCACAGGCAGAGAAGTGCATGCTCCAGAAAAGGAGCATTAACCCTGCTTCTGAATAGCTTTGCAGTCTGCATCAAGCTTATGTCACAGTTTTAGAGCCAGCAGTGGCTGCAGACTAGACGTACCTTCCATCTCATGTTGTACAGTGGAGCTGTATAAAGCTCTCTGTGAAACTCCTTTGTATGTCGTAGTTTATGCCTTTTTAGCTGCGCTTAAAGCTGCGTTTGAAGTGCTTTTTACTGTGTGTAGTACAGCATACCCTTTAGTTTTCTCCTTTTAGAGTCAGTGTTTCATTCTACTAACTAAAGCTGATCAGGACAGAAAACTAGAAGGGTAATATTGCATAATAGGAAGGCATATACATGCTGGCTCAGCTCCAAACCCACCATTAAGTCCCTCTCCAAACTGCCAAAGAAACATTTGTTGGTCAAAACTGTATGTTCCTCCAAGCACGGTTGATGTAAAAATCATAACATGTGTGTCTATGCAAACAGGTAGGAAATGGTAAGACGGATCCTTTGATCACTCTCAACAGAATGCCCCTCTGTAGGAACATGCAATATTTGGCCTGTATATCTTAAACAATATATAAGTTTTATTCTATAGATTCAAGTAATACCTATTGGCTTTCTGCTGAGGTGCACATTCCACTCACTGTGTATTGCCATTGAGCTTTATTTTAATGAGGTTATGCTTTTCCATCACAAGTACTCAAACTAGATTCTTTCCTCTAAAAAAATGGCTGATATGGCCTGAGAGACCAGTCCTAGAATATGTGAGGATACTCAAGGAGCATGGAAAAGTCACTCGACTGACAGCTGCAAAATTCTATTTTTCATTGGTGCTCTCAGTGTAGAAGACAAGATGAGACGTGCAGCCAAAATTATGACACAAAATATCCTGCTCTATTTTGATCTCTCTTTAAAAAGACTGTCTTGTTTTGCTAAATATGATTTAAAACTCTGCTTGCTGAATCAAAAAAACAAACAGCTCATGCATATGACAGGCTGCCAAGAATGCAAGACCTTGCCCTTCGTTTAGCAAGAAAAATCTCCTACAAGGATACTGCCAGCCAGCTATGCTGCATTAAATCTCACCATCAGAAAATAACATTTGCAGCATTATCAGCAGCAAAAGGACGACGTGCTGAGCAGTAACTTCCAAAGAGCCCAGGCTATCAGTTAGCCTTTCAAAGTGACTTGGTGGTGACAGGCATCTGGTAAATCAATCTGGGAAGAATCTTCTATATTTTCCAGATAACATCACATTTTTAGTTTGTGCAATGGCATTGAGGCAGTATGAGGAAGGTAGATGACAGAAGACATTAGGGCAAATTATTTGTAATTGTCACGTCTGTCAATCATGTTGCCTCTTTTTTTTTCTGCTTTATGTCTATACTGGCAGTGAAAAAACT
The DNA here is from genome assembly GCF_000691845.1 of Merops nubicus. NCBI lineage: Eukaryota > Metazoa > Chordata > Aves > Coraciiformes > Meropidae > Merops > Merops nubicus. The sequence goes on from NW_008621839.1 coordinate 66,087, forward strand.
GAACTGCTGATGTGTTATCAAAGAATATATGACAATATATTTAATGAACAGTTCTTTATGTCCCTAAAACGCTATCACAAAACAAACCAAACCAACCAACAAACAGAAAACCAAAAAAAAGAGAATGATTTCTTTGCTCTGGTAAGATTTCTGTTTCTGTGTACATCATTAAATCCAGAATTACAGAGACATAATCTTGCAGGACATAAAATAATTTGAAGGACTCTCTTCACACACACAACTAATGATAACTAAATGATGTTCTAAAATAATCTCCTAAGGGAGGCTCAGACTGCATCATGTTTTACATGTCAGTTGAAAAAAAAACAATTTACAATTCCAGCATAACGTTTGTTTGCTTCATGGCATGGCGTGCACAGATTGGCTCACAGTCTGATGTGGTTTTTTTTCTCACCCCTTAGATACAGCAGCGAACACAGACATGAAATGAGATACAAAGCTACTAAAATTTGCAGCGAACAAGGATAAAGGTAAAAATCCTGTCCCCAGTGGTGTCAATGCCAGTTTGCTTACTGGTCTGGAAGCTAGACAAGTTTTCATTCTTCTAATACATACCAGTGCCTGTTTTCTTCTATAAAAAATGTATAGAATATAAAATTAATTGCTTAGATAACATTCATTTTCAACAGCAACAGAAAAAAAAACCCACAGTATTTTGTGCTTTAAATTATCAGAATCTCAAGGTTCCTTCATCTCTAAATGGCTTTTAATCTATTTTATTTTCACTGTGTTCTTCTTTATTACAAAGGTTCCCTACTTTCTGTAGATGTAGATTTGCAGCCTTTTATGCTATTATCAAAAGTACTGCACTATAGCTCTTCCTTAAAATCCTGGCTTCTAAGCATGTGATTATGTGAATAATTGAAATGACATTAATTTAAAAATGTTCAATTCCAAGACTCATACTTGTGGAGAAAAGCCTGAACACAGCTATATGGAACAGTGGACTGAAGTAGAGTTTGACAAGCACCAAGTATCACAGGTGACTATAATTTAAGCTTTTTCCAAATTGTCTCCATTTCTACCTTGAAAATAGTTAGGCTGCTTTATGCTTTGTGCTGCTTTTGCTGAAAGGGCTTTTCCAGACTTATTTCTTGTACTCACAGAATCCTTCCTTACACTCTCAATCGTGCCAGAGCACATGCATTTGGTTTTGAGGCAGTAATGACATTTTTCTTGAATAGTTCTTCAGCCTCCTGAATATACACATCTTGCCCCATTATATTTCTTGTTCACAATTCTTGCCTTTAGAAAAAAGGCCCAGGAAGGAATAGCCATTTGACAGAATCCAGTGTTTGTCCGCTTGTTTAGCATAAGAATTTAAGCTGTTCTTCTGAGCTGGTGGGTAGGGAAGTGATTAAACTAATAATTTTGTTTCATAATTAGAGCTAGCAATGTTGTAGCATTCCTGATATGGGGAAAAAAATGGCAGCACATGTATTTCTGTAATGTTGCTTAAAATGGTTTTGTTTAGATACAGATTCCTGAAAATCCTTGCTGACCATTCTTTAGTTGCCTCTCAAACCTGAGGCCTACCACAAGACTGTTTTTCATGACTCAACTCTAAATAAGGTTGTTTAGGCAAATTCCTCATAAGTAAAATTGATCTCAAAAAGCATTCTGATTTCCTATGGTTCGCTACCTATTTGGAGAATTTCCAACCAATTTTGGAACCAATTCCTGGTAACTTAATGCATACAGGAATATAACCCATCAACAAAAACCAATCTCAGTCTTTCCTCCTAATTGTCACAAAGGAAAAAGCCACAGCAAATTAAAAGCACAATTATTCTAGGCCAAACCAAGACTTAAAACACAATTTAAAAAATAACGATATCAATCAGCAAAGAGAGAGGATGTAACTTCAGTAAAGTTATGCTTCCATAGGCTTTAAACTAAGGCTCATCTACTCAGTGCATTAAACTTTTGAACAACATACGTGTTGAGGGAGAGTTTGAAAACAGACAAGACACCTTATATGTCTCACTGAAGTACAACACAAAGATATAAGACTGAATAAAGAAATAGTTTCAAAACTTCATTTGCACCACCTCTCAGGGTTGGTACCTCTATCTGAGCATTTCAATGGGTCTGACTCCTCCCAAACCAGACATGAGACATCACTATTGCAATAATATCAAACCCTGGAAGAGCTGGATATGAGAAGAGAGGTATGAACTAATTGTATATCTAATTTAATGCAGGCCCTGCAAATCCTCAAGGGCTGGACTTTGCAACGATACTATTAAGGGACCTTGCAAGGATACCATTAAGGGACAAATAACAGGTAACTTCTGAAAGTAAATTCAAGGGGGTTAAGCTAGGTACGTCTCTTGAAAGTATTTAAGCACACTGGGAAGAATGAAGTTACTTTTCTTTGTTTACCTGCCTGATGGAGGCAGAAGCATTTGAGTCACCATCATCTCTCCTAAGTTTTTTATTTGTCCTTGGTATCAGATGCAGATTCTCTCACTCACTTTAAATCAGGTCTCCATCTCTTCCTAAAGTTAGAACACAGCTAGAAGCTTGACAGCATTTTCTAGGTGTTTTTGCTCCATTTTATGTAAAACTAGATTAACACAAAGCCAAGTTATCTCTGAAGTCAAATTACAAAGTTCCTGAGCTGGCAAGATGCAACTTCACTTGAGTTCTGGGGTGTCCTCACATGTAAGCAGCTGGGAGGGCTGCTCCTGACAACTTGTCGAAAACTTCAGTACTGTTCATGATGTCTGATACTGAAGAGAGGCTTCCAAAAAAGCATACACATTACCATTACACAGGTAACCTAAAGCATGTCCATGTTGTCTGCCACCAAGTCCAACAGGCCCTGACTGACCTAGATCTTTCCTAATGACTTCTCTTCCCCTCCATGTTTGAGCAGACACATGCAAGTTGCCTGGCTGGCCAGGTGCCCCATCAGACAGCCAAAGAATCCAGAGAGCCGTGAAGATCTAAATGACCTGCAGTGTCACAAACCACTTCCACTGTTCCCCATTTCCATTCGCCATCAGTAGCGCTTTGCATTGCATGCACTAATCTACAGAACCAGATTTGCAGGCTCTGCTTTATTAGTAGCTGATGCTGTCCTCTCATCCTCTCAATCCATCCTGTTACACATAGCACTTCATAGTTTAATTGTCTAGTTCTTCCTTTCTGTGCTTCCTGTGTTCTGTGAGCCAAAAAAGTGCCCATCGTTCTTTGGGCCAAGGAAAAAAAACACAAGTTTAGGAAAACTGCCTAGCAACTGCCTTCCCTATTGCGAGGACAGAGATCATTTGCATAAGAAAACCTTCCAGCTGGAAGCCTGCAAAGACTCTGCTGGGAGCTCATTCTGTGACCCGTCTTCAAAGGAGAACTCCCGTTTAGTTCTCTTCCTTCTGGGTGGCCTTTCTGTGCTGTCCCCACCATCAGTGGGGGCAGTGGCATGGTTGCACAAGGTGCACCATTGCTCTGCAGCAGGCAGGAGCTGCCACTTCAGTTTCTGACTGTGGTCACAGTGGTCCCAGAGATCTTTTTCTTATTTTGTTCCCACAAAATCTCTTCCTCACACTGTGTGCATCACACATCACAAAGTCAACAGCTTCAGCTGCTAACCTTTGGAGTTCTATCATTTGCTTTCCAGATTTCTTGCCAAAAGTGATAATCTGTAGCACTACAGTACAGTACCTATTTCTCCAGATATTTATTTCCTTCCCACAATTACTAAATGGTATTAATGGTTGTCCTGGTTTGTGCTAGAACAGAACAAATTCTCTTTAGTGATTTTACTTTTCAGCTAAGTTTCTTCTTAGTAACTGCACTCTCCCAAGTTCATATTGTATCTTCACAGACATTGTCTGCTTCTAGCAATGATAATGCTCCATGTTTACAGTTACTACCAAGGACTGGTAGGCAGAAAGGCTCTTGCTCATACTTGCTCCTGTGCAGAATAAGGCCACTGCTAAATCTTGTGTACCACATTAGGGGTGCAGAAAGTGAAAGGCCGCACCTGCAGGGAGGAGAGGACAGGACAGGTGACCCTCAACTGGCTAATGAGGTTTTCCATCCCATATCAGTCATATTCAGTATAAAGATGAGGGATCATGAGGGCCAAGCACTCTTCTTGAATGGCCAGCACCCAAGGAGGACACTGTCCATTCTGCCTAATCTATCATATATTCCTGAATCCAGTTCCAGAACCCAGCTGCTGAA
>NW_008621839.1:70329-91844 GCF_000691845.1 Merops nubicus
GGCTCCTGTCTGCTGCTGAGCCCAGTCTGGGAATTCCCCAGTGCCTGCCCGTAGCATCAGTGGTGATGGTGATGTAATTGCCATCAGGGGGCTTGGGTTCGATACTGGTTTTGTATCAGTAAAGCTGTTTAGTTTTCTTTTCCAATGTACATATCTCTCTTCCTTATTTCCTTTCTTTTCCCCTTTGGGAAGGGAGAGGGGTTAGTAGAAAGCACCTGTTCTTTGCCTAGTGGCCAGCTCAGCCCTAACCTTTGATAATGGTCTGCACAAAGTCTTGGCCCAGGAAGAAAAACTACAGAAATCACTTAATCGTTTCTCTTGCTGTTCTATGCCTGGTCTCTAGAAAATGTTGTCTGTAAACTTTTCACTTTCTAAAGTGCCGGATGTAGCATTTGGTCTGCTAAAGTCAATGGAATATTCCAACTCCATCAATATTCCAGATACAATATTCCAGCTACAATCCAGCAAACTGCGAACACCGTTGGGATTGAGGACACGGCCCTCTTTTGTGCTAAACATCTAAACAATGGTCAAATAATTTCAGCACCTGCAAAAATGGCTTTGTAGGGCTGTGCTGCTATTTAATGGAATGAACTGATTTTGATCAGAGTTCTGCAAAGCTCTCCAAATTGCAGTTCATAAAGCTAATTTCAATGTGTGAATCATTGCTTTCCTGCAATTTATATCCATATGTGTGGTTATTTTTGAGAATGATTCAGTTTTGTATATATAATTTTAAAAGGACTTTTTAAGTTAATGAACATCTGTGCTAAGAACCCCTCAACAGAAAAGCTTGTGTCAGCTACCAGTGATGCTGACTCTGTAAACTTCCTGCCATTCTATAGTCATGTATATGGATCCTAAAGCTTTTACCAACCGCATACACCAGCAGTAACCCTGTTGAAAACCACACCTTTAAAGTGCTTTAAAAATGGGGTGGGAAACCCAAAATTTCCATCCATTTGAAAACTGTAATATCTGCTTTATAACCCAACTGAGAGTAATAAACAGTAAATTCTCAAAGCTTTTAACAGAAGCAGAGGCCAAACACTTTGATTAAGTTTTTGACTGACGTGCATTCAGAGATTTTAGCTACAGTGTTGTCCAACAGGATTTCTGTATTTCCTGGCATATGCTTCTAGGTGCTGCTCCCCGGATGAAATTACTTCCTCAAGATGAACCTACTTCTTGACATCGTGCATGAGAATCATGCTGGTGTAAATCCAGTAGGCGTGGATTTACAAGGGAATAATTAGACTCCCAAATGCAATGGCTAGTGAAGTAACTGATCACAGAAGCAAAGTCACTCTGCTTTAGTTTGTCTTTTAATCAGCTCAATTTTTCAACTTAGTTAGTATGTTTTTCTGTTTCTGCCCTCTCTACACTCTTTGATCTCACAGGCTGAAGGAGAATGTGCTCCAGGAGCTGGCTTCCCACTTGCACACTCATGTGAGAGCTTAAATCTGGCAAAACAAAGTATGTCACAACTTTTCGGTTAAAAATCTCATTTTCTGTATTACCATCTTGTCATTAACCCTGCAAGATGGAGTTTCACTGTTAAATGCAGCACAGTACACATGCTGGACATCTGATATTCCTTCTCCTAGCACTAATATGGAAAACTTTCTTGGACTCCCCTGTTAGGATCTGTGTCAGTGAAAACAGATGGAAACAGAACTGTCAGTAAGTCCAATGACTGACACAATGGTGTGAAGATGATGAGAAAACTTAACTTGGGAAGGGACTACCTCTATAGCCATGGTAAAAAACAATATACCTACTTGAGACAATGCTGATTTTGGCTGTTCTGTGTATAACTGAGCAGGTTAGAAAACTGCAGTTCCAGAGAAAGCATGAGCAGTCAGGGATGTGTAAATAAGAGCTGGGTAAAGACCATGCTTCCTGCAGAGAGCAGAGTATATGCCTTGGCATGGGCAAGCAGTAATACCCATCAAGCCATGCTGCTAATCCTTGAGCATCAGGATGCCACTATGTCCTAGTGCACACAAGTTTCTAAGTGCTGACATTGTGGTGACCTTTAGGAAGCTCCTAAAAGCCCCAAAAAACTATTAGGCCTCATTCTGCTTGTGAGTATGCTACTATAAGTTACAAGTTACTGCACTGATTTCAAGGCAGCTAGTTCAGATTTACATCCCTCCAGCTGGCCCATTATTTCCTGTATTGTTTCCAGTTGCATGAAATCATCTGTGCACGTCCTCCAGGGCTGCTGGAACCCTCTGTCCTCCCCAGCACTACATATGATGCAACAAGCCTCTGACGGAGGAGGAGAGCTGAGAAGTCCATGTAGGGAAGCAGATAATTTCCTTTTGAGCAGCGGACGCAAAAATAGCAGCTAATAAAAAGCCTTCAAACTGTGACAATTCAATACACACACCTACGAGGATGCCTTGACAAGCTGCTTGACTTCTTAGTAACTCTTTCTTGTTTTCTTTAGTGCAGCCTCCTCCAAACACCCACACACAGGTACTCATCTCTGTAGTGACAGCTGAGACCTGCAGGTGTTTGCTGCTATTGCCCTTTCAGAATAGACAGACACTTGTTCCTCACTGTAAACATTGCTGTGGTGGTGCTTGCCTGGCTAGTTACAGCCCAAATAATAAACCAGGCTTTTCTTTTTTTAGCCCCTTGCTGTCATGCATTAATTCTCTTTGCAAATAGGCATTTGGTACTGGAAATAGCTAAAGCAAGATAGCTCTCTGGTGATTATTTTACTAGCACTATCTTTTAGCAAGTGTTTCATAATAGAGTCACCAAAAACTGTACTATGCAGTTGCCAGAAATGCAGCACTTTACAATATTAGCCTCAGACATAAAAGAAGGACAATGCCTAGTGGGCAAGATTCTCTTTGCGATTTCACTACTCTAATACTAACCTTATTTCACTGTCTTCAAACTGCTACTCTGGCTTCTGCTAAGCAACAGTGGAGATCAGAATCAAGACTGTTTGCTAAGGATTATGATACTCCCAAGTGTCATCACACTTTCTCAAAAGGGTTTTTGACCTTTTCAAGCAGAAATAAGGTCTGAAAGTCGGGTATTTTAAAAATTGGCCTGGAATAGTGAACTGTGTAATCCTTAGCTTTTCTGGAAGTCTTCATGGGAGGCTAAGAAGTGTAATAACTTCTCACGCCTTAACTGAAATAGCATGGGAACTTGATGTTTTAAAAAGGCATCCTTTCCCAAAATACTCACTTAAACATTAAATAGAAGTGATCAAGATACAAAACATGAAGAAACAAAGCCACTAAAATCTAGGAAAATTCCTTACTTTCTCAGTCCCTCAGCTGTTTACTTATTGGTTCCATGATCCTCTTTCTTTAGTTCTTTAATCACCATCAAATTAGACAAGACATGGATTTTAATTTTTTTAAAAAGCGGACCCTAAAGAAGCTAAAAATAAAAAGAGACAACAGTCTTTCTTAACCTCTAGAGGTACAAAATGTGCCAGTATGAACTGCAAAGCCATTCACTGAGGGATTGAAACCAAGAACTTTTTAAAAAGGGGTTGTTCTTCGTCGGGAAATACTGGAAGATGAGAATGGCCCAGGGCACTGCTTGACAATACAGTGACTGTGCCTATGACACAGGCTAGGCGAGTCTAGGATGCACCATGCAGCACGTTTTCATTAGAGGCTGGGAAGTACCTGTGATTAAAGAACAGGCAAAATCTCATTTGGAAAATACTGCTCCCAGGCCTAGTGATGTCTGTACTAGAAAGAGACACTGAAATGGCTGTTTCTCACACTGACAGTCATGGGAGAAGGCTGCTATGAGGACAAGAAAGATGAAAAACATTTTCTCCTGACAGTGTGCTTTCTTTAACCCTCCTAAACAATCTGGGAGGGGACAGGAGCACATTTTATAAATACAATTGAGACATAAAGGCTAGGAAGGCAGAATAATGTGATCAATTTGGTATACATTGGTTATGCAATAATTCAGGTTGCTGATAAAAGAGAAAATTTGCAGCTGTTATGACAGTGCAGCTTGTAGAGCAGCCTTCTGGGGAACGTTCTGGTAGCAGGATCCTACCTACCTGCAAGACCCACTTTGATGGAAGGGACTGTGTGACAGGATAGGAGTGACCCAGGAGTTAGAAATTCAAGCTTCAGAGCCACACAACTGCCGCTGTCCAACTTGGTGGTATACCTGAGAGACATCTGAGAAGAAGCCTCCCAGTACTTTGTAGGCTGCTCTGTATTAATTTACTCAGCTAAAGCCTTTCTCCGGGACTTGTGTTGGTCACGTGCATTTTTGTTTCCCCTCTTGCTGTATGATCTGGCTCTGGGTCAGCTTTGTTTCTCACACTGCTCTGAGGCACTGAGGGCAGGCAACAGGGCCAGATGTGCTCTGTGTGGCAGCAGCCCAGCGATGCCATAGCCTACTGCAGCTGGCCTGTGCAGCTCACAGTGTTACACAGTTTGCCAGCTCAGGTGGTAACTCTCACCCAGACAGACTGACAGGGATTGCTGTCACCTCCTGTTGTGTTGGGTGTGACTGACTTCCTAAGATCTCTCAGGGCTTAAAGTGTTAACGAGTGTTGGCATTTTCCATTTGGCTTGGGGAGGTCCAAGGCTCTTGCAGCTCATCCTACCCTTAACAGCTACTCTGCACCTTCCTGCAAGAGTGGAAGGCTTGGGGTCAGTAACCTGTGCTGCTGCTTCTAAACTACATGCTATGCTCTCTTCAAATAGCAAAACATGGTAGAAGATATGCAGAATATTTTAAAGAGAAACAGGGTCACTGGACTTTATACTGAAATACATCCTCTTGGGTTCTTCTGCCCCATCTGTGTCAGAAGTGGAGGAAACTAATTAGTGACTTATGAACCCCTCTGTACCTATGGGGTGAATTGGCCCTAAAGAAAGATGAAAACCTCACTAATAGCCCCAGTCTTTTGACAGTTGCTTGCGGGGTTTGTACAAGCAGAGGAAAGGAGTCCTTATTTGCTCCACTGTTCCTTGTGCTGTTGCACAAAGACAAATTATACAATAGCTAAACAGGGATTACACAACTGAGCTCCATAAATCTAAATCAGAAACAGAGTCTCTGTCCTGCACTGGACAACATGAAAATGTGGAAGGGTGAAATTCTGCTCCAAATGAAGTTAATGGCAAAGTTCTTGCTTACTCTGGTGAGATCACAGTTTCATCCAAAGTCTTGGCTCAAGCCTGTAGCTGGCTTACCAGGCTGCATATTTAAAGAATATCCCTGTTAAGTTTTTCCAAGTACTGGGATAAGACAAACTTCCTTCTTTTTTATTAAGCTTTTTGCTTATGATAAAGAAATGCAGGAAAGTATTTTAAGACCAAGTATTGAGCAACTACTTGCAAACCTGAACTTGAAGACTACAAAGGGTCTGAAATGATCTTGCTGAGTGCAAGAATAAATATCAGCAATGTTGTTCCCATGCTAGAGTGTCAGCTCTTGAAGCCACTGAAAGCTGGTGCTGAGTCACACTACTTGAGTGTCAAAGCAAAAGATGGGAAATCCTGACCTGTGGGGGCTTAGAGTCCAAACAACAAATACCAGACACCAACAAAACAAAGAAAAGTCCTTAATGAGCCTGAGACCTAAGCTTTGCAAGTAAATAACTCTGTAAAATGATCCATTGTGCTACCAGGCCTGCAGTGCAGCAGAGAGTCCCTGTAAAACCTGTTGGCATGAAGGCCAAACTACTGAAGAGTTTTAGTTTGGCCTGGAGTGGACAGCAGTGCTCTGTAAGAAAAGCCACTGCAGTCTCTTCATGTCCTCGGGCTCATCTGGTCTGAGTATTGAAAACTGCTGCTGTTACACTGAATGCCGGCATGCACACCAGGGCTCCCCTTACCCACAAGATTCCTGTCTGATGAAAGTAAAAAAGGAGGAGAAAAAGGAAAGCTTGTGTAATCGGGGCCACGCATCACATGTATTCCCAGCCCAAGGGTTATTTCTCTCTCCCTCCTCCCTGAAGCATCTCTTTAACAACTGAGCTGATTCAATGCAGAATGTCATTAGCAATCTAACAGTGAACAACGTCTGCGGATCATCCATATCTTACAAAAGCAAACTATAAATAATCATCTTGGGCAAATGTAACACCCTGACATGGTGGTAGGATCCCAAAAAAATAATTCTAGCATATTAATAAAGACAAATGCTGAACTATTTCTAGCAGAGCTTTTTGGAGATGTGTAAATCCTTCCACAAGCATCAGATAAAGCTGTCAAGGTTGTGGAAGGATTGCTTTTATGTATGTGCTGAAGCCTAAGCAGTTAAAAAGACAGCCTGCTATAAACAATTAGATATGGTAGGTCAGTGCCAACCCGGTGTCACTGCTGACAGTTTCATTACTTAGTCCTGCCATGGATATAATTCTCCAGGCAACTGTCTGGAAAGTCATCACAGCCTTGACTGTTTCATGACCAACTTCTGACCAGCCCACAAACAGCCGAAGCAGGGCAGGCCAAAACCTTACAAGCTCAACTGTAACTTCCAGCCTTTATCACTGTGAAATACGGTGGCATGGTAGGCAGTGGCTCTGCCCTTCCCCTGCACTGGCTAGAAGCCAGATGGAACACGAGAGGCCAGGGAAATGGTCCTTGTTTTTCTTATCGTGCAGAACCAGTGACTCTCCAGCTTTAAATTTTACGCCCATCCACCATTCTGCAAGCTTACACCACGAACTTGGATGGAAACAATGCTGCTTTACATCTTCCCTCCAACACTCATCTACCTCTATGTCCCTTCCCTCATACTTGTGTCTTTTACTAATACTTCCCTAAGACTTACCTTTCCCGCCTTATTCATTCCCTCTCTCACACCCATGATTGTACTATCTTCACACTACTCCCCCTTTCTTCTCCTTTGTTACACCCTGGACCTCAGAGATTCTCCCCTGGCCTCAAAAAAAGGGATGAAGAGGGAGAGAAGAAGGAAAGAAAAGAGCAATTCTGTGTAAGAGGCAGTGACTTACGCAGCATACCCCATGAATTATGTTCATTGCTAGGTAGCCAAGGACTACCCAGGTTACCAGAGTTTCCTTTGGTGAACCCCTGCTTTCTCCAGGTCATGACTCCTGTTCTAAGATTGTGCTTCACTGGGTAGAAGCTTTGCTTGAGTGCTTATATGTAAGCCACATCATCTGATAGTTTCAGTTCCAATCATGAAATTACAAATGTGGTAGCAAACAGCAAATACTGTCAGTTAAGTGACTTGCTGCATATTACAAAGGCAACATTAACAACGCTAATCAATGTACACAGTCCTGTTTATCCTAGTGATCCAAGAAGCCCTCTGTAAACTTCAGAGATTACCTTATGGCAACCAAGCTCAAGGAGAACAGCCTAGGCCTGAATGAAGAGTAGCAATGGGCTACTCTTGCCCACCACAAAACAACTCTTCAGCTGTAAGCAGTAGGACTACAGACCTGGCTTAAGGCAGGAAAAACTTAAAGACAGCCTTTCAGCTGTCTCTCACCTAGTCTCTTCCTGACTAAAATAACTGTTCCAGTGCTGCTGTCCAGTACTTAAACCTCCTCCAGCAAATTGAAACATTACACAGTACTCGAAAGTTACAATTTCCATTTGTCCTAGCAAGAAGTGAGAATATATTTTAATAACTTCAAAGTGTAGGGACAAATGTGATTTCCCACTCTTCCCTTTTATCTGTTGCTCCTTCTTCTTCACTGAAGCCAAGCAAACACCAAATTTCTACCCAGAGAAAAAGAACTTTCTGTGATTCATTATTAGAGTATAAAGCTAACGTACATAAACAACAGGACATGCCATGCTTACTCGGATTAAGTCTCTCCAAATTTAACGAAACTTTTTAACACAAAACCACGTTCTCCGTACGCAGCCTCTGAATTACCTGAGAGACATATGGTGGAGTGTAAATGCAGAATCAGTCACATCAATGTGGTAAGACTAAACAAGTCGTAGGTTATTACCAATTACAGCAGTTCACTTACCCTATAGTAATCTGTGCTGTACACATCTCTAGACATGCCAAAATCCCCAATCTTCACCAGCAGGTTCTCACCAACCAGGCAATTCCGGGTAGCAAGATCCCGATGCACAAAGTGCTGTGATGCCAGGTAAACCATGCCTGCTGCAATCTGCTGGGCAATGTGGAGCATCTGGGACTGGGTCAGCTCAGCAGGACGGTTGCCTTCTGCCATCAGTACTGCATCCGGTCCATGTGCCCTGCACCAAAACACAAGCTGAATAAGTGATTGACTTCTTCTAAGGCAGAGAGGTGAAAGGCTTTAGTGAGCCTAAAACCACACAAGTGACTTGCTCAAATCTAGTAACAAACAGGGCTACAAACTCGTTTGTTAAGTAGACGAAAATCTGCATCTTGGCTTTTTTCATTTACTGCTTTCATTTCCTGTGTGAAAGACAGGTGGTACGAACAGCATACCACAAAAGGTCAAACTCTCAGAAATGAGGCACATGCTTTCACAATAATACCCTTCTGCCCAAAACCACCACCTTTAACTGGTTCCCTTCTAGTAAACTTTCTGGACAAAGGACAACAAAAAATGTTAGCTGAGAAAACCTTATCACTCTGTAAGAGTGAAAGGCAATGAAGTGGGATGCATAGCATCACTCTTCCCATGACCAGCATTCCTTGACTTCCACAGGGACACAGGCCATTGACCCTTCCATCTTTATTTAAGGAAGAAAAAGCTAACTTCCTTCTGACACGCCATCTGAGAAAAAGGGCTAGTAACTTTAGACTTACACTTCTCATTTCCTATCCAAAGGCACAGCAGGAAACCATTTTTGTCTACTCTGTCACCAGAGGTGAGTCCTACCTGAGATGGGAGTCCTTGACAACAGGAAGAGGACACAAAACATAAACTATTTGGAGCAACTAAACAGCTTCAGAAATACAAGCTTTTGAGGATCTAGCAAACCTCTAATATGCAATAATCAAATGACTAATGAGAAACTTGTATACACTCCAGCAGGAGAGACATTTTGCATTCAGAAAGCTCAGCAAAGTATGGGAGCACATGTGCTTCACCCATCTTAACTACGTGAGCTCTGGTATATGTGTGTAGCATCCTAGTATCTTGGTGATACAGACATAAATATTCTTACAACACTTTATAGTAAGCATTCCTAGATAATCCTTATCTGGTTAATGAGGTCTGGCAATCCTTCTCATCTGATACACTTTATAATATCCTGAATATCCCTTCCCATCCATTCCACTATTCTGCATTTTCAGAAGCCTTTTTCACTCCATTCCTGAAGACTGTTCTTCCTAAAAGACCACCTCTCCTCTTCTTACCACAGCTTTTTTTTCTTTTTTTAAATACTGTAGAACTGATGGGTACTTTCTCTCAAAAGTCCATTTTTCCTACAAAAAGGAGTTTGAGAGAATCACCTTTCTAATCACTAGAGGTGAGGCCTTAATCCATGCCTAGAGGAAGGGCACAAGATTTTGGAAAAGAGTTGCAAACTAATGCAAATCTGTGAGATCAAATCTGACAGTACCTATTAGAAATATGATACTAAAATTGCCCCAAGGGAATGAGCACAGTGACAGATGTGAGAAAGAAAGGAAGGAGGGTGTGCAGCATTGCTGGGACTGCATCTGGTACCAAGCAGGAGGCTCTCTGCCACAGGGTAACACAGGAGCCTTTCAGCTGGGCTGGGGTGGGGCGGAGAGAAGGGAGAATGAGAAGATATGAACTCTCCAACCAAGACTTGCAAGCAAATTCCTATAGAAAAAGCACTGTACCTTTTCACTGCATGGACTTTTGTAATGGCTGCTCTCATACATGAAGTTCTGAGTCGCTAAATTAGAAGACTCTTCACTTTCCACTAGCTTCCTTGAGGGCATAGTCTGTTTGTAGTGAACCTTTTGCATTATTCTTACTCCATCCACCTTGCTTGTCCCCTTGCTGTTGACTGTAAATGAGGTGCTCCTCCCCACCCCCCCAGCGTCTGCTACAGCCAGGAACATTGACAGAGATTTTTTTGGATCCATATGAGCCCCCACTAGTCAGAATATGCACAAGGCAGGCATGACTTCGAGGCTTTAGTCCTAGATCTGAAACGGCCAGCCCACAAACAGCTAGGGCGTCTGCACATTCGGGTTAAATTTGGGATTAATTTTTCCCCAGCAGCCTTTGGTGGCGCTGCAGGGTAAGAAATACAGGCTCTTAACAGCCCACTTACCGCTAACCTCTGATCTGCAGCACAAGCTGCAGCAAATGTGAGAGGAATGACAAATTGGAGCTTAGGTTTAACAGCTCGTCCCAGCATAATCATTTTATGTTCTAAAGACAAGGGCTGATTAATAATTTAAAAAAAAAGAGAAGACCTAAAGTAGGAAATGTGCTGTCTGCTAAACTACCTTTCTGTACAATAATTCAAAATCAGAGTTATAAGGTAAGAAAGGACACTCAAAAATAATCAAAGAGTAAAAATTTCTTATGAAATAGTAAATTCTTTCTTATCAGCTGTGAATCGCGCTTCTTCTGATGGAAATTTAGTGTCCTGAAAAAGTACTGAGATGGCATCTCAGGAAACTGCAGTTCTCTCCTGATCTACGGCAGAGGTCCAAGCAGGGAAATGTAAATGCCCTGACATGGCTCGGATGATATATTTAAATCCTCTGCAAGAGAGACAATCAGTCTGGGAAAAGCAGTAGTGTTTGTTCTGCATTCCCAGTTCAGGCCCCGGTCCGTGTGCCAAATGTGGCAGCCCTGCCACAAAGGGAGGGGGCTAGTTGATGTCATTTGCTTTTATGGCATGGCTATTTGTTCAGTGGAGATTAGGAAGACAGCAAATTCATTTTACATGGGCTGTCAAAAATGAGTAAATGGTGACACTAGCAGTAACTAGCCATTTCAGTCAGATAGAAAATCTGAAGTAATTTAAAAGGACATGAGTTCGGATTATTTTACAGCTTTGTAACAGGAATCTTTCCAAAATGGTGATACACCTGGTTATCGTTGGCAGGAGACCTCTCAGTACATTGAATGCCTTCGTGATATCCTGTGTGTCCTGGTTCCGTGTAAAAAGGGGTTCAGGGCAGGACCCACACGGAACAGAACTATGTACTCGCCTCTCCCCCACCCCCTCGCGAGCGAGAGAGATACACTTTAAAAAAAAAATGAAGTATATTGTTCAACAAGGAACAGAAAACGAAAAAGGGAAGTAAGGAAAATAATATATATAAAGATCAGGGGAATAATACAAAAGATAAAATATACAAAACCCTCAGAAATGGTTCCAGGGTCCCACGGAGTGAAAGGAGAACTTTCCTCTCCAAGCTCCAAGGCAGGAGTGAAACAAGAAACCACTCCCTGCCTCTTATCAGAGTGTGTGTGGGAAGGGGAGGGAATACAATGGTTTCACCCCCACCCGGGGTCCTCCCAGTTGTTGGAAGGTCACGCCCCCATTCCAAGCCTCAAACCACAACACTGTGAGAAAAATTACACAGACAACCTTGAAAGAACAGTCCCTTATTCAAATGGGTTTTTTACATAGGAGTGAAAGCTGTCTCTTAAGTGCTTATTTTTATGTCAACGATTGCAGGCCAGTGGAAATGGCACATACGCAATGCCACTGTTCATAACTTCCTGGTTCATGGGTTACCTGTTGTTGTGAACCTTAGGCATCATCCATTTATTTATGACGGCTTTACTGCCCAGTTTCAATTTCTGATGCACATTACCAAACAGGTTTAAGAAATAAAGCCCTAATCTGGATCTAAAGAAGTAGTATTTTCAATTGCACTTAAGTTTCCATGGCTCACAGTTTTCTTGCTTCAGATTAATAACAGTCTTTCCAAAACACTGAGAGGAGGGAAGAGAAAGGGGGTTAGACTTCAAAAGCTCTTAGACACATACAGATAGCAATAGGTGTTGAGTGGGATCTTCCCAAGTGCTACCAGAAAGCCTGCAGGAAAATTACTCCTACTGTAAGATTTATAAGCAAACATTTAAGAAGACACTGAAATATATTTGAAATAATATTTCTTTGCTTCCTGTTCCTTTGGTGCAAAGCATAAGGCTTGACTTAATGGTGCTTCTAAACAGGCAAAGAAAAAATGAGCCCCACATCCCAGTACAGAAGACAAGACTTGCACAGATCTGCACTCCTAGGTGTTAGCATTTTCCACTGGTAGCAGTTAATTCGATATTGAGTACCAGGAACGTCTACCTTCTCTGCCCACTTCTGGCTCAGCAGCACAATACGTGCTTGTGGATTTACCTGAGGAATTTGTTCAGATCTCCGTGCTTCATATACTCAAAGACCATGATGAGTGGGTCACCCTCAACACAGACGCCATAGAACTTGACGATGTGCTCGTGCTGCAGGTTCGTCAGCAGCTCTGCCTCACGGTGGAAGTCCTTGCGGGCGTTGTCACTGGCATCCTTCAGTGTCTGCAACAAAAGATGGAAAGGTAGGGACGGGAGGAAGTTCACAGAAGGTAGTGAACATGTGGGATGGCACTGCAAGGGTAAGATAAACACATTCTAGTGCAAAAAAGATGGAGGAAGTACTTTCTTAATAGTTCTTTTAGAAATGCAGATGCGACGTTTAAGTGGCATTAAATAATAGCAGTACAATTTTCATTCTACTGCCACGTCATCCAAAACAATGACTTTTCTTGTAAGAGGATAAGGGAATACTCATGATCTTGGCAATCATGTGCCAAGTGGTTTCCAAACACAGAACAAATAAACTGATCTTATCTGAAAAATATACTTGTACACAGCTGGTTCATATCCTTTAGTGTTTAACTCGGACAACCCCCAGTATCCTGTTGGTATTTACCTTTGTTGTAAGTTCTCTAAAACAAAACTCTGCTTGCATAATACACTTAGTGGGAACACAGATGCATTCTTTATATATTACTAATGTGGTTGCTGATGTTGGTCCCTATAGTGTGCTATACATTAGATAGATTTATATAAGGCTATGCCCCTGGACCAGAACTCACAACCTGAGACTTCATCCAGAAACTGCCTTGAAATTCAGTAAATCTACTCACATGCCTCAGGTTAAGCATATTTGTAAGTATCTGGATGATCAATCCTAAACCAATAGGCAGAGAGGAACTAGATGCAGATCAGAATTCTGGAATGTCAATTTTTCTCACCCCCCTTTAATTTATATACCTCTAAATTCTTGCCTATTGAAGGAAACATATCAGCACTGCATGAAACAGAACGCTTAAAGGTCGTGTAATGAAATAATGCTAATTTAACTGCCACACATAGACAGTTTCAAATTTCTTGAGAACTATACTTCTTAAGCAAAGAAACAGTTCTATGCACAAAAAAAAAAAAAAAAAAAAAAAGCCAACCAAAGTTTTAAAAAGATAACAAAAGGCATGAATTCTGGCACCAGTTAAATAAGGAATAATTATCTTCAAAAGCTATAGTGGTTGCACTATACTAATTCAAACAATATTTGAATGTTCACAAATTATTCTGATGTCTCAGCTTCTCAGCTCTGTACCTCTGGATTTTAACTACACCCAGACTTACTGGAAAGGAAGACGAGACACAAAGGTAGTGGCATTGTTTTAATTAAAAATGTTTATCCCTGGTCATCATTTTTTACCCTGAATTTATATACAGAGCATGGGACTAACCACGCTCATCAGAAGAGACAGAGAAAAAGTTGATACTGTGCAATCATTCTGCCAATAAACACAGTTTTTAGCTGCAGTAGTCACCATTTGTTCAAGCTTTTTCTTTAACAGAGACAATTCTGTCTCCTTTTGTAGTTTAATAGGTATGCACATGTGAACAAAGGACTAAAGGATGACTGTTGAAGTAAACACTCGCTTTACTTGTGAAACTGCAACAACAGGTCTTGAGAAATGAACAGCTGCCTTAATAAGGTTGAGATGGAGGGACAAGGAGCAGTGCATGCTGGATAGCCATCTACCAAGTAAAGGGGCTTTTCCCTATGGATTTCAGGCTCTGTGGATCCTAGGGGCAACAGAAATCACTCATGACACAGACGTCCCTTCCCTGAGGGACATCCTCACAAATCTCATGTGTCTTCAGGCCCAGACCCCTTCTTCCACAAGTTTTACCAATGACAACACAACAAGGATAGTGCATGATCAAAGCTTCACAAGCTGTGTTATATTAGCATACACAGCTATGCCACCTAAGGTAGATATCAAATTGGCTCCCCGCTATGGCCCCCACACAATCACAGCTGAATCGGGTGAGGACTGAAATTGAAACGTCTTCCAATGCTTCCAGCCTCTGGGATGATGCTTTAACATGATGCAGGCACCAACCCACAGTCCAATCTACGCTATATAATGAAAGCACTGGGAACAATTCTGTTGTCACTTGAGTTCCTTTGGTGGTTTCATGTATGAAATAATTGGACCATAATTCTTCTCAACAACAGAATTAGAAAAGCTGTTCATATAAAAAAACATTTTTAAATAATAGCAACGTGGCCAAAATTGACAGGGAGAAGCACAGGCTGATACTCTTCCAGCAGGCGCGTTCCCTGGAAAGACAGTAAAACCGCTGACAGCTCTGCCCTGTGTGGATGGCATATTGTAAATTTCAGAAGATGCTTTTTATCTCTCAGAAACAGCAGAATTATCATATGACAGAGCAGTTGCCATGGCAATTACACATTTTCTGTCAAACAGCAAAATGCAGGGAGGTCTAAAACCCAGGTAAAACTCAGGCAGTGTTTCTACTACCAAAGGGCGACTTGAATTTCTGGCACCCACCATTGCAAAACCCCCTTTTCATTATTTCATGCAGTGCACAGAAAAGATACAATGCATGAGAGATAGCTGATGCAGTCAGGCAAGGAGGAGACTGGAAACTGAAAAAATTAATTAGTACTTAGAATTTACATAGAAATGACATTGACTAATGCATTTAGCTTCTTCTCAGTGCAAGAGAAAAAACAAAACCAAAATAAAACCATAACAGCACAGACAGAGAAAAAGACATATTCATTATTACTATCATTACTGACGAGTATGCCAAAGCTTTGCATACAAAGCATTCTCACCAGTCGACAGGAGCTCTTCCCAAGTGGAAACTGAGATAGAACCACATATACTCTACATCCACTCAGGCCAGCAGTTAAGGAGGGACACGCTCCCTTGGACAACAGAGGGAGTCTTCCCTTGCTGTTACAGGAGCTCCACATCTGCTGAGTTCATCCTTGTGACAGTCAGACTGCCACCCCATAATTATTCTCCTCCACAGAGTCCTTGCCCAGGTATCCACACACCATCTGGTCTCTGCAGAACCGTGCTCTGTAGTCAGAGCAAACTGCCAGCTCCTTAGTCCACTTCGATGTGACAGAGCTGCATTCACAGGTGAGTCAGAGCAAGAGGCAATGTGGTTCTTAGCACCATCAGTATGACTTGAGAATGGCATGATAATTCTCATGACAGTTGCCCTTCACACTGTTTCAGCCTTCCCCTGTGAAGTTCTTATTACTGCTCCCCATCACCATGCAAGAGCTTCATGGTGTATTTCCTCAAGAATTTATGGAGTCATTCGTACCCTTCTCTGAACTGAAGATGGGAAGAGTTGGAAACCCTTGGTTTTTCTCTGCAGGTGCAGTGGAAATGTTTTCACCTTGCACGTACAGCAATCTGCTAGCCCAGTACAACCTTGCAGCAGCACAGGGAGAATCCTGCTCCAGCCTCCCAGGGGAGCCAGAGGTAGCTGCTAACCTGTGCCCTGACCATAATCCTCATCTCCACCTCTGGCCAGGTTAAACTAGTGCAAGAGTCTGCCTTGGGAATCTGACCCTATTAGGAGACAGTACCAATCTAGACCTAAACAACCCCTGTGGCTTGGCAAAATGGCCCACAAGGAGACTATAGCTTTTCCTTACTCCATACTCTGTTCACTAGAAGTGCCTACAGCAAATGGTGCACCCATGTGATGTGCAAGCTCACCTGAGGGGAAGGCTAGTATGATGCCTGTGTAAGCAGCTTAACCTATGGTTAAGTTCTTTATTCACAGGGGTTTGACCCACGGAAAAATTTCCAAACACTCAGCGCTTCTCTTAGAAACTGATGGTCAAAACAGATTTAAACAGATTGTCTTTCTCCTCTTCCAAGGAGCAAAAACTCAAGTACTTTGGGTTGTTTATGCTAAGCCTGATTAGACATCTTCCCAGATTATTCTTGGCCTCTTAGCTCCTGAATAATTTGCTGCAGCAATGTCAGCATTTTGGATACCCGCCTGCTGAAAAGGAGAAGGATGCTTTTAGAATCAGAGTGATGCTCGGGGACAGGCATGAACTCCGCAGTTGCCCAGCAACCATCAGGCACAGGCAGCCTGCGGGGAGCACCATCCATCACGATCCACCCTGTGCTGGTGAAATCGTGTCTCCTTGCTGCCAAAATCCCCCCTGGCACCTTACTCCTGGTGCCTTACTCCTCACCAGGTGTATATTCCCACTGGGTTTACTGGATCTGTTTCATGGAGACAGGTGTGTTGTGGTTTTTTCCCATGGGGGTGAAACTCTCCTAAAGCCCTTTGCTGTGTGCCAAGAGGAGCTCCCCTCCACTGTTGGCATCAAGGTGTTGGGGGGGAAAAAAAAAATCACACATTTTCACTGCCAAACCCTGTGCCCAGTGGTCAGGTCCACTGGACAAGGTACTGTGGCTAGCGCTCTGTACAAGAAGGAGGTCCCACCTTTGACGTCCACTGTGACTGGAAGATACCTGTGATCTACTTCCGGTACCATGGTGAAAGAGAGAAGCACCAGGCAGTCAACCCCTCAGTTATACGGGGATCAATCCAACAGCACAGTTCACAAAAAAAAAAATCACTCTTTGACAGCAGCCAGAGCCACATCTTCAAAAGCCAGTGTGAGAAACATAAAATGGGCATAACCTGTCCCTAGAGGTAATTCTTCCCACAGTTGTCTGCAAGATCCTTACTAAGGAATCTACAAAGAATGGATTTGTTTAAAAAAAAAAAAAAAGACAACTGGTCCAGAAAACTGATAAATAGATTTGTCATCTAAATCCATGGAGATTGCCCTTCCTTGCGACTTACACAGCAAAAGAGCAGCAGAGAGTGAGCGTTAACAGCAGAAGTGCTAGCCTCCATCTGGTCAGGACTTTCAAAAAGAGTAAATGAATGAAAAGAATTTTATTTTGCTATCAAGCAGGCCCCTGAAGTGATAGAGGAAAGGCAGTTTCCACTTTAGCTTCACCAAAATACAATAGAAAATTCATTCAGATGTAGTTTTGTCATCTATCTTTTGCTTTCTCCTGTCTATTACGTATCTGTTTAGGGCTATTTCTTTTTCTCACTAGTCAATGTGACTGAACAATGCCCAGGTATCAAAAAGCTTGTAATCTTGCAAATCCCCAAAGCCCCAAGAACGAAGCAAGAAAGCATTCTACAAGTCCATCCTCCTTTCATGTTCTCCCACTGCCAGAGCCAGAATTCTATTTCTTGTTTACAAATTCAAAACTATGTTCTAGTCAATTTTGCTTTACTGTATAGTTTGATCCATTATGTACACATGGTTCCCTAATTGTGACTGGTCAGGTAAAACTATTTTCTGATCCCTAGGCACATCCCAAATTCTAAATGTGTGTTCTTCCTGCATTTAATTAGATGTTTCAGATTCTGAACACCTTTTTCAGCTTTTGGCAGAACACTACAGATGAAGATAAGAGATTGTTGCCAGGTAGACTTTGCCAACTCAGCATGTACTTTCACTCATGACTGTCTTCTAGCATACAACCATAGCTGAGGTCAACAAGCAACCTTAGCCCTTCCATTCTGGGGGATAAAAGGGATTAGTACAGTGAAGTAGGTTTGGTGTCCAGGATGTGAGATCAAGCTGGAAATCTTCTTACTCCTTAGTAGATTCCCAGTGTATCATGTATTCTGTACCCTTAAAGAGATCCAAACAATTGCCCTCTTCCCACCCCCCCACCTCGAAATGTAGAGAACTGTGCAGTGTATGTGAAACTCCAAAGGCTATGATTCTTCCAGGTATCAGATATCGCGACTTCTGGATTTCCATGCAGCCAGTGTTTAACAGCACATGACAATATTAGCCACAAGTTTGTTATAATACTCCTGGCAGCTATATTAATTACAACTACCCACCGATAATTTCATTGGCTGACTAAAAGAATGGCACAATCCTGAAAACAAAAGGCCTTCTTTGACGAGCAATTATACAAAAACACTATTCACTTAGCTAGTAATAGCTTATTTTTTGACACATATCACATGTATTTTTAATGACCTAGACATTATTTTTCACTAATTATATTTTAGATAGATCATAAGAGATTTTGCCCCTTTGTGACACAGTCTGTTTCCCCTCCTTTCCTTGTGAAATTCAGCTCCCATTTTATAATCCACATCAAGATCAAATATCACGTTCTCTTAACACTCCATTAGCCTTATGACTCTTCCACATATATCAGAGTAGTTGCACTGGGCTACAGAATAGGCAAATGTGATCATTTACAAATAAAATAGCATTAGGTCCAAGCATCGATTAATAATGGAAACCCTAGATTCTTTTACCTTCACTGCCACCAAGATCTTGTCCTGCTCAGGACAGAGGTTATAGCATTCCGCCAGAAAGACTTTCCCAAAGGCTCCTTCTCCCAGCTCTCTTTTAAGAACAATATTGTGGCGCTTGATGTGCTGCACAACTGTGAAAAAAAAGACAAAACAGATGTTGGAAGTGAGCTGCAGGGCCAGGATGAGACAAGGTCCACGCTTACAGCCACATGGAGACAGAGTTGCCTGTAGAGTGGGGCGCATGTCATGGAAGGGACCGAAGTGCCACTGTGTCATTCATTAGTGCTCTGTCCGAAAAGACCAAGTTAATACATTTTTATTTGGAAAATAGCGCATTTTCTGGATAAGAAGACATGGAATTAAGAGTCACCTGGGAAAAGGCCATTTATCACTGTGCTAGGATGACTGCTGCAGTGTTTCTAACAGCCAATGCTGCTGTTTCTAAAACATGAAGACAAACAATCATCAAATAAACCAAACCTTTCTCACACCACTTCAATTTTTGTACATCTCACAACAGCTGAACTCTCTTGCTCAAAGCCAAAAAGGTTTTAAATTAATTAACCCAATCCAAGAAAACAAAATGCACCCTCTTCAACTAAATCTGGCTTACTTTCTAGTTCTCTTACTGCTTCTTCAACTGCTTTCCCTCTCTATGCTATACTGCTGTTATGATAAGACAGAAATTTCATGCTCACAAACAAGATTTACAGTATTTCTCTGAAAGAAAAGAAATAAAAGATGGACGAAGGTTGAAGTCAGCATAGTGGACAGAGCCTCAGCTGAATTGCTGCTCAGAATCAATTGATTCAGACATCAAAGTCCTTGAGCTTTTTTTGCTCAACTAATTTTACATTTTCCTTTCAGCACAAGCTTCCACTGAAATTTTTAATATTTAAAAGACTGTACCAAATTTTGTAGACTACATTATCAATTTGCAGCGTTCAAGCTAAATAAAGCAGCTCTAAGGACAGTGTAAGTGGCCAACTCAACAGGGTTGACAGGTTGTGTTGCTGAAATTGTACAAAACACACAGCATCTACTGATGAATTAAACCTCAGTCCATTTAGCTGCTTTCCAAACACTGAAATTTAACCCTGCCTGGACAAAACCTGTTTGAAAATTAAGTCCTAAACACAGTGCAGTAAATAGCAGTGCACAGATACCAGCTCAGTTTCTGCAAAGGCATGGATCTCACCTCGGCTGCCTAACTGCAACCCTGATGATAATTTAGGATATATTCAGATATAGATCAACCCTTGCCTCAGTGCTTGGCCACATGCCTGTTCCAAACTGGGTGACCACTTACATAGAAATCACCTTGCCTCCACTTACTAAAAGACAGAAAATGGATTGCTGATGGTACCAGCAGTGGGGAGAAATGGCACAGCCTGTCTCCAATTGCCGTCATCAGCATTTGGAGAAAAGGCTCACAGTCTACAAGAGGAAAATACCTTGAGCCTATGGTGAGGTAAGTTGAGTGCACTGCATATAAATGCAGTTCGTATCCATGTGTGTGCATGCATGGGGAGCCCTGTTCTGGAGCTAGCCAGGAGGGAGAGAGAGATGTCCCCAGCTGTCCCCATCATGAATCTGCCAGGTGGGTACCACACTGGAGGAGCAGACCTCCACCAGACCCAGCTGGCATCTTCCAGAAACCCCCCAGGCCAGTACACAAGCAGGCCCCTCACGCCCTGGGAGCCCAGTGAGGAAAACCATCTTTTCTCCATGCCACACCTGACCCACCAAGTCTCGATTCTCTCCTCTGGTGCCAGGTCTCCTGGCAGAACCCATACCCCTATTAACTGCCAAGTACACATGAAATGACACTGCAGAGTACCGATGTTTTTCACTCTTCTCAAACTCTGGTCTAGCGTAAGATTAATTTTCATTGTGTTGATACGTTTATATGAGTATGCTTTCCTTGGCCAGCTACCCAAGCAGCTCCCCTGCAGCCTGTAGGAATTTTTTTGTAGTTCTATTTCCTCCTTAGCACTGGCTTTCCAAGAAAAACACAAAATACAGTCAGCACAAGACATACCTGACCCAAAACACACTGTTCCCCCATGGACACAAGTTAGCTGGCATCCCTTGCCTCTGCAGAGGACCACTGCACCAGCACACCACCTGAGCACAGCTGTGCTTTACAAAAATGCTTACTAATAAATGAGTACTCCCTCCTACCCTATGCCACTTCAACCCTGCCTCTTGGGAAATTCTTCTCTCCCTCTGCTTGACCAGTATCACCAGGAAGATGCCTCTCCTCCTTTCCTAAAGAAAGAGGTCCATCTCTGTGTTACCAGTGTCAGCATCTTAAGATGTTCACAAAGCCTGTAGAAAGGAAGTAGGGCTGAGAAACTGTCCCACTGGCATCAACAGCAAAACTTCAGCAGAGGCAGTTTTTCCCTTGGTTCTCTCCACGGCTACCAAAGACCTGGTGATGAACACAGCTGATTTTCTGAATTTTGTGTGGGTCCTCTCCATTTTCAGCCTAGCACACTCCTCTGATATTGGTCCTAGGAGTACGAAGGGTTTTTGTGAAGTTCCTGGAGGACTCACAAACAATAGAGTAAAAATAAGAAACATTTCAAATGCTTCTCTGTAGTACGCTTACAGCTGCTGCTAAATCCTCTTATATAAACCAAGCATTTGAATAAACAACCCATCCCATAAACCAAACTGTCAAAACCAAAACACAGCAAGCTGCAGAAGAGATCTGTGCAGAATATATTTGCAACTTGTCACGCTCTATCCATCCCTGTTACCTTTCTGAGCTGCATTGAGTTACTAAGCAAATAAAAAATGACAGTAAATGTGTCTAAATGGGCCAAGATTAAATATAAGATCAATGTAGGTAAATCAAACACATACGATGTGACGGAAATATGAGTCAAGGAAAAAATCCGTTTAGCAAACTCAGGACCCCGGCCATAATGACATTGTCTTCAGTGGGAGGAGACTTCAG
>NW_008621839.1:91875-112308 GCF_000691845.1 Merops nubicus
GCAGCAGTAGATACACTGAAAAATTCAGGTCGAAATGTGCTTTCAGTTAATATCAGGATAAAGCAAATTATCTCTGTTGAAGTCCAAGAGATTATCCCAGATTTACTCCAAAGAAACAAAGCAGAATTTTGCCAAAGAGGTGGCATGACTGAATTACCAAAGAAGTGGTCTCATAACATTGTCTCACAGGCAAAGATACACAAATTTTCAAAGGGCAGCTATGTATTTTCCTCCTTTTAACTCTAAATGGTGATTACTTTTGAGCTGCCAATTGTAATTTTAAGAGTACATCAAGACGTTTAAAACATCTTGTCTGATTGCTATAAAAAATATTTTATATTAAGCTAAAAGCTAAGTCAAGTTGAAACACTTAGAAGAATGAAACTATAAAGTGAGACCAAACAAATTAAACAAGAATGAGTGCTGAAAAGGGCTGAGGTGTTAATAATAACCACACAGCTGTGCCCATAGAAACAGGGGGCTCCCACAGATGACTAGAGGGAATTGTCTGGCAACCAGGAGCACAACTGCAGAAAAGGGCTCTCTTCTCACCCCAAGGTCTCCAAGACATCCCACCAACAGAGCTGGACTTCTTAGGTATTTCACACACTGACAATCAGCATGTTGCACTTGAAATAATGTGTCAAAGTCTTATCCTGCAAACACAAAATCCCTGCAGACATGGGATTGCACTCCCAAGGTTACCTACCTTTGATGGAGAGGCTGAACAGAGAGAAAAGTCACATCACCATTCTGGAGTGGGTCCCAGCAAAACAGGCAACTTACAACATTAAGTTCACTGATTTGTATGTGACTGATTCCAGGCAAGGACAGCAGGACACTCAGCACTATAAATTATTAATATGTTTCTGCACATAATTAAAAAGTGAAATGCTGTGACAGTGTTTTCCCCTTGGTCACAAACAGTAAGTCTGAACATTTTACCGGCATTTGTGACCATTACACCAGCTAAGCTGACCTCCTACGCAACATGGAGCACGGTATTGAATTAAATGACTTGTGCTTGGCAGGAGACTGCCTCCAGAAAGTTGCTGTTCCAGTCTTGATTTGAAAGTCTGAACAGTTCACTTGCCCAAATGTGTAATCATTTTCATTGCTGATAAAAAGGCATCCTTTTTTCTTTTATTCTTATTCTTTAGCTTGTCTGGCTTACTTCTCTCCCTTGGGTCTTTAGGAGACTTTCTTTGATAGCTTCGAAAACCTTTTAAAGTCTGGTATTACATATATATAATCAACTCTCTTCTTACTCTTCTTGGTAAGGCAATGAGGTGGAAGGCCCTCCCAGGAAAACATATTCTTCAGTTTGCCAGTCATTTTCATGGCTCTTCTCTGGCAAAATTGTCAACAACTTTTTAAAAGAAGTTTCCAGCTGTTTTTCCCAACTGGAATCCACATTCTTGTATCAGTCTCCACAAAGTTGTGGTAAAAGCATAAAATCAGCTCCCTGTATCTCTACACACACAAAATCACACTAATCCTTTTAAGGCTGGGTTTCCTACAGAGCACAAAACTTGTAGGGTATGTGTGTATGTATGAGTGTGGTATGTATGAGTGTGTCCCATCTTGAACACCTCACCCAATTACATTATCACAAGCACCGGCTGTAAGTTTCAGATGTATCCCCATATGCCTTAAGAAAACAGCAGAGCAGAGGAGAGACCTGCCCTTAGGCTGCAACATGGGCTCACTGCTTGAAGAGCCATAGCAGACAGACTCCATCATCACTGCTCACTGAACTACCAACACTAGAAGATCGTGTTTTGTTGTATGTCCACTTAAATAACTTGCTGAGTCTGCTTTCTAGGATGCTGTTAGAAATTTTGCTAGCAATACACACATGGAACAGTCCTGATGAAATATGTTGTGCCACAGCACTGAGAAGAGAATGAGTAGCTTCAAGATGCTGAGTAACCAGGAAAGGCAATGTTATAAACATATTTACAGTTGCAGAAGAAAAAAGTAGCTACAGAAAAGACTAAACCTATGATGTGACATGAGGTGCCACAAAACACATTTTGCAAGTTTCTTCTTCTCCCTAGATTCCTCTTTCAATTGTGACGATAAATCTTTCTACGATCTTGGTAGAGAAAAACAGGTGTAAATGGCTGATGGTGCAGACAGTATACCAAATTCATACAGCATTTGCCTTTCACAATAAGGAGCGGTGGAATTTCAGAGAGATTCCCACAGCAGGAGGATACAAAATCACTATGAACAGCTGAAAGTAAGTCTAGCCCAATGGCTGTTGGATTTTGCATGCACATCACCAGTTCTGCATGCTCTTGTCAGAGAATGAATTTTGTCACGTTAAGATATCTACTCTCTAAAACAGAAATAAAAGCCAAGAGCAACCACTTTCAGGGTTTTGTTTTTAACCTTTTAACCTGTCAGCACCGACTGGACGCAGAAACAGGCCAGCCTAGTTCTGAGAGCGTAATTCTGATTATTTGATGTCCCTATCCAACACAACATTCATTACTTATTATTCTCTACATATTTTTGTGTGGTGCTATTGTTGTTTAGCTTTTACCCTACAGCAACAAGAAATTCTCATGCCAGACTGGTGCCCAGCTGTTGTAGGCTCAAACAAACAAGAAGCATGTTTTCATGTATATAGTCCCCAGCTGAGATTCAACTCGCACCTCCTTAACAGAAGGAAATAAGCTGACAGAAAACTCACCCCTCAGGTACCCTGCTCTAAATGAAAGGTGCTGATACAGGTTACAGAAAACTGAGTATGGAGGATCCACAGAAGAACTAGGTCAGAAACGCACTTGAGCCTTGTCTCATTACCTGTACAAGGATGGGTTCTGAATCCCTTTGAATTTAGTTTTGTTTCTTTGAAAAAGAACAGTTTAACTCAACGGTTGTAAAACAGTTACCCCCAAGTGGCCATCAGTGATTTTTCAGGTTTTTCACAGGCATCAAACCCCAGCTGGGCCTTGAGGAGACATTTCATGGGCAAACTGAACAAGCAGTGGTCCTGCAGGAAGAACTGGAGACATTTATGAAAGGCAAACCTGTGAGCGCTCACAGGAATGGCATAATTCCCAGGGATTTCCTAGCTGTCAGGAGCTACATCTGATGATAAATCAAATAAATCTGTGATTGCTGCAGCTTAACCTTTCAGTTGATTCATACACAATTTAAAAACTCACAGTATCTATACTTTAAACCCCAGAGTTCCTATTGTCTTGGCTGAGAATTAGGCTTCACTTTGTGACATAGTGCTGCAGTTCCTGGGAAAGTGCCTAGTCCTCCCCCACCTGCCTGCAGTGGCACCACAGCTCTTGCCCGCTGTATATTCATTTTGTTGTAGCTGGCATGGCTCTTCTCTGGCTGTAGCTCAAGTGCTTGCTTTCTTTTGGGGTTAATAACTGATTTTGAGTGAGGCATTTTAGCTTACTCTTTTGTTACAGTAATTGATTTGTTTTGGCCAAGATCCTTTCAGTTCGGCTACAGATAGGCATATTGTCATACTTGATTAGGTCCTTAAAATCAAATAAGAACTTCTTAATAATAAATTATAATAACTATGCTATCATTGTTTTAAATGTGTGAGCCTTACGATCTAAATTCACCTTTCAGGAAAAGAAGAATAATGAAGTTGACAGTGTTTCCAGGCATGAATTTGCCCCCGCATACAAAACAAAGGTAGACAAGGCCCTCAAGCCTTAACAAGCTGATATTGGTTTTTATTTCAATTATAAATCTGTATTAAATACAGATTTGATCTGTTAGGTACTAAAACAACTGGGATGTGCCAGCGTAACTGCAAGCTAAATTTGGTGCTCTGTGTTCAGAATAAATAGTAGATACTAATCACTCTGCATTTCTCTTCCCATGCTGCTTCCAGCCTACTTACAGCTTTTCAGTACAGTATAGTACATTATCTGTAAGCACAAAACTGTGTTGGAATCTTGACCAAGCATTGCCTTTGCATCTGCATATACACTTAATCTGTAAATGCCAATCTCAATGCACTTCTTTCAAAAGACTAAGGACTGTAAAACGTAAAGGCTGTTGTGTGTGAGTTGCTGTATAAAACCTCTGCTACTATTTTATTGTGGTAAATATAGTCTGTCTTCCATGTTTAAGTTAAATGGAGATAATGAACTCACCACTCCACCACCCTTCTCTTTGCTCATATCAGGAAATCCTTTCCCTCAGCATGATTCTAATCTTCAGGGATTTTCTGTGCTGCAGAAAGAGAAGCACCCCTTGAAGGATGGGGAAGAACCATGTTTCCCCTTGAGGGGGAGAGGGACTATTAAACATGTTGTCTTCAAAGTATTAACTCTTTTCTCTCTCTCCTTTCAGAAAGAGGCATAGCCTGAAAAGCATCCCGAGATGCCAGCCTGAGAAGCAGGACCTGAAAGAAACACCATACATTCAGAGACCGGGCCATATTCAAGCTTGGTCTAATTGGGTATAAAGGTGAAATTCAAAGATTTCCCTCTTTTTGATGTATGTTTCTGTGCTTTGCTTTTTCTCTTCCCAAATTAAAAGGGAAAAAAATTGTGCTTGAAATTAAGGGAGGACAGAAGGGTTTTACTGGTGGCCTTTCAAAAGGGAATATGAACAGTAAATGAAGTGTTCAAGCCTGTGAAGGAACAAACCACGTGCTTAGCTCACAATCCCAAATTCTAACCCCTTATATTAAAGTTAGGCACAAACTTAACCTTTACCTTTTGCTGAACTATTTTACTGAAAAATTGCGTAGCATATGATCTGGCATGTAAGCTGGGTATGTCTACCCTGTTGCATCTAATTGTGCATGGAAAGAAGAGGAAACAATAGACAAAACATTGTAGGAGCATGACAGAACCCAGTCTTTTATACACATCACTTTTAAGCATATTTACCCTTTTCCTAATAATTTTTTGTCATGCTTCAGACCACCTTTTACTGTTCTATCTGGATGCAGCATGCTGCGTGGCTTTCCGTGAGGAAAGTGGAATTCATGCACGCCCATGCTTTGCTCTCTTTGGGCCGCGGTAAACTCCTCCCCTAGATGAAGGTGAGTATCTGCCTGCTTCCTCAGCTCCACATGATCAAGGCTTTGCCACTACATGGTTACTTGCTCTTAGGATTCTGTGCGTACTGCCCCCTTACCTGGGTTTTAACATAAGCAACATTTAAACACAGAGAAAAGTTACAGGTTTGGTTATTTCCGAGGAGGACCCACAAAAGACACATAAGCTGTTGGGCCCTGCAAACAGACAAAAGAAGAAGCCTTCCTCTCCCGTTGGTCAGATCCTGGCATTATTCACTGAGGAACAAAATTAGCAGGAAGGAGGGAAAACAAGTCTTGAGTCTTCCTATACACTGAATAAGGAAAGAGCCTCAGTTTGCCTTCTGCCTCTGGGGATGCAGAGGGGGTTAGCACTAATCATTATACTTCCCCAAAGCCCGATGTGACAGGAGAGATGAGCAAAACCACCATGAAAGGCAGATGGACCTGGAAAAGAGGCTACTCCCTTTTAGAGACCTGCCATCCACCAGCACGTTTCCATCCTTCTGCAGTGAAGCATTTGTTGCTCTGCTTCTGTCTCACCAACAGGCTGGCACACCTCTTTGCTAGGGATAGCCATCTACAGAGGCTTATGTCCTCACAGGGCATTTTGCCCTTGGCCCCTGCTACAGTTTCAGAATCCCAGGGCTTATGGCTAACAAAGGCAGTTGTAACTGGCAGCATATGCCTACGAAGTACACCCAGAAAATCCATCTTTACTGCTGGCCTGTGCCAGATAACTCTACTGCAGCCATAAAAGAGTCAAAAAATTATTACATAATTTCTATGCTAAGTTCTAGGTTCAAACAAAAGCAACCTCCTAAGGACAAAGACTATAAAATATATGTTTGTTGGATGATAACAACACAAATTAATCCATGCGTAAAGGTCATGAGGTTCCTACAGCCTGGGTGACTTCTCATCTTTCTCCATGGTCTGACAACCTCCTCAGATCCTAGGGAGGGATTCAAATGAGATACTGTTATGCCTCTTGCCTTGAGCTTTGCTGAAGCAAACAGTGCTCCTACTTGGAACTGCTCTGTAAATTATTAGACAGGATCCGAGAACACTTCAAGACCTTTTTTAACAGAAGCAGGATAGGTGTCTATTCTAATTGTCCTGATAGAAAACCAAAGAAAAGCTGTGGCCTGAGAATGCCAACAGCATGACTTTCTCAGATAACTGACAAAAACATCATGTATTTTCTCTTCTGCCTTCTTGGATCTGCATGTTATTTTCATGTAACATGAAAACTAACATATCTAGCTAACAGATCTAGCATAAAATATGTGAGATCTCCTACCACTCATGTGAGCTCTGGACTGTGTTACCTGTCAGCTGAAATTACGTTTCTCTACATTTGAGACAGATAAGGATTTCTCCTTTGCTAAAACAAGTTTGGTGAGGGAGCAAAAGTCTCAGCTACATACAGCCCCTTGCAACCGATCTGCACAACCTACAGCACATGGCCACTCGCCCTTCTGTATGCCCCAGTGGCTGCCGACAGCCCGTTGCTTAGTCAGCTCATAGCCCATCTGTCCAGACAGCAAGCCAAACAGAGGTAGGCTTGAAGTAGGAGCAGAGAGTGCCCCGGTTCCACTACAGACAACAAACCAACAGGCTGGTTTCTCAGCCAAGTTCCCTTCAGAAATCTGTTCAAATAAGGACTTTGTAAATTTTCACTTACATATACAAATCCCGTCCCACATATCAATAAAACTTTATTTTAGACTAAGAACATGAACACAGATACATTGATCAGAAGTTAACTATATGAAACGTCAGCAGCTAATGAAAAACAAACACCTGTATTCCTTTAGGATAACAACAGCTTCCCACAGGGTCCGCTGTGATAATGAACTGTCAGAGACACAGTACCAAGACCAACAACACAACCAACCACCCACTAAATGTGATCTTTTAAAGCTGTGGCTCGTGACAAGGTTGAGGACAAGTTCAGCCTCTGCCAGTATGCTTTCAGAACCTAAAAGCATCTTGGTTTTGAGTTGATAATTACAGAGTGCTGAGCCAAGCAGCTGTCACTAAGGAACTGGAGCTGCCCAAGTGAAGCAAAATGCACAGAAGTTTACTGCTGATTTATCACACAATAATGAAGCCAGTTACAGCCTTCTGAGGCATGGAAGTGAAAGACAGAAAGAGGGAGGAAAAAAAAAAAGCAGGAAAGGGAGGAAGAAAGAGCTTTGAACATTTTGTTCCAGTCAGTTTCCAAGGAACAGGAAAACACCAGGCATGATTCAATTGAAGGATGCCTCCCACAGCCCCAGTTTGCTGGAGAAGTAGCCACTGGGCAGATACCCGAGGCACGTATTTCCGAAAGCACACAGACCCAGTTTCTGCCAAGACGTGAACTTGCTGATTGCAGCACACACACATAGCAGGGCAAACAAGAAGAAGAACAGCAGAAATGGCTGAATGAACTTTATTCAGGATCTGATATACGACATCAGTATAATGAACATGACCTAGAGAAGAGCGTTACACTCATAAGCAGACTGAGTTGGCAGCGCTCACCAATTAGTACCAGTTAATTTTATGGTGATAGCCAGTGCACACATATGAGACTCTGTAAAAGCTTATTAGATAAATCATAAACATAAATCACAGTCACCTTTCTCCTCTGTGCTCTTTATATTTGGAAAGTACTTACAGTTGAATCTTCTGTAATACTTGTAGACTGACACGAATGCAAATGTAATTCTGGCAGTCTCTGCAAGGAACCAAAAACGCATGGACCAGAAAAGTTCTCTTCTTACCTAGCATCTGTATGACTATTGCTTTTAAAAAACAAAACTGTTTTTTACCAGCTGCTGTACACCATATTTACAGCAACTGTAGTCTGCACAGAACAAAGACAGGCAAAATGTAGAGTTTTTCTCCCCTTCCTTTTGAAGCTCCATTTCTCTCCTAGAGTAATAAATACCAGCTGTCCACATACTCATGTGCTTGGAAAGCATTTTGAGCAGCAGTAACCAACAGAAATGGCTGCTACACTTGTTGAACTGTAATGGCAGAATACCCCACGTGCTTATCAGTAAAGGAAATACTAAAAGTTACCATCATTTTTATTGTTACCACTGAAACAGCTGGACATTTGTCTCAGGTTGCTTGGAACTGGCTGGCACTTGCAGGGAGGGAAATGGGTTTTGTCGGCTGATACGGGTGCTGTCTGCACTTTACTAAAACACAGAGGTACACAAAGCGTTATTGTTAACTCCACAGACAAGATGTCACCAGGGTACATTAACATACCACTTCACAAGCAGTGTTGATTAACTGCTGCCTCCTGTAAGACTACCACCAGCAGGAGGGCAAGTGCAGACCTGCTTTTAGGAGGCACTAGTCCGAAGCCTGTTACAGAGCTGGAGGGCTGCATTGCCTTTTGGCATCCAACATCCACAAAATTGTTCTCTCGAAATTTCCAGGACTCTGTGTTTCCAGTCTGCCCTTCTAGTCAGAATTTTAAGGAGATGAGGAAGGGTCAGAAGCTAACATAATTATTTATAAAACAACTTCAAGATTTATTGTGTTCTTTTTCCAGTGTTTTTCCATGTACAACTCTCCACTAAATTCTGGACATGTGCGTTGCTTTCACTATTACTTCTGTCACATTTTCTCTTCCCTTGTTATAACATTTTCTTCATTAGGAGAATGGTAATTCAGCCACATGTTCCAAGAATATAACAGGCTCTAACTGCAAAAATAACCATTACTGATTTGCATTTTTCCTTACAGAGAAACTACAGAGAGGAAACATCATTCACTCTGAAATCTAGACAAACACACAGAGATGAAAAGGTATTTGTCATCAGTGCTTTGGCAAACAACTCTCACGAGGTTTCAGATGAGTGAATCCCTTTATTGTTGTTTCCCTCACCTAGGAAATAAGGCCAGAAATGCCTACCTAGCTGTTTCATAATACTTGGGGGGTTTTAAATATTAATTACTTTCTATTTGGACAGTGTCACAAAGCTATATAATTTAAGTTTGCTATTCATCAAAGTTCTTACTTGTCGCATTTTGAAAACAACGCCACAAACTCCTCACTGTCAACACTTTCTTAATTTCAAAACCTCAGGTGGAAACTCTTCAGATATGGATTTGGCTGCAGTGAACACTTTGTTTTATTTGTACAGATTCTGGCCTCCTTAAAGTTTAAGTGCATTAAAATATAGTCAAATATAAAAGCAACTGGAAAGAAAAAAAATACATTCAGCAAAAAGATATTACAACAACACTGTTTCTCTTCCATTGCCTTCAGTGTTATCTTGTATGCCATGAAACTAATCCTGCCATCACTCACAAAATGTAAACTGGGAAACTCAGAAGGAGTCCTTCTAAATTAATGGTCATGAAGAGAAGCTGCTGAAGAAAGCGATTAAGAAACCCACAGCATCCCCTAATTTAAGACATACACACAAAACAAAAACTAAACAACCTTGCCATGAGCAAAAGAAAATGTGAGGTCTGCTGCTTAGCTAAGTGCCCTAATTCTTTGCTTGTTCCAGTCTGTATGTTGTTAGTTTACAGTCTTTTATGTACCATCCTGCATAAAAATAAACAGTCCCTCAGGGATTAACATACCACAACCAGCACTTCAAAACTACTTGCTGTAGCTCCCTTTCCACACCTTCACAAATGTAAACAAATAAAGATTTCTGAACAGGAGCTACTGGAATCATTTTCCTTCATATTGTGCCAAGAAGGCATCAGAAATGCCAGTTGTGGAAATCAGGGAAAATGGTAAATTGCATGCTAATGAGTGCTACTCTAGCTAAGCATCCAAACAACATCATTGGGGAAAATCTCTTTCCAAGACTGTCTTTAAAAGGTATTTTTGCCCATAATTAACCAAGTTGAAAGCTAGCTACAGTAGCTAGAAGCAAGTGGTTTGAGAACATGCATTATCCTTGTGACTGTGCTGAAAGCCCCAGCTGAGCACAGCCCTGACAACTCCTGCTACAGGAGTAGCAGCATTTTTAGTTCAAGCTTTGCAGGAGACTGATACGACTTTCTCAAAGCAGTGACAGGCTTGTCACTGACATCAAGGGGATCCTGAAACAAGCAGTCTCACAGAAAAGAGGTACATCTTGTCTCAGAACTATCTCAGAAATCAGACAGGTTTGGATTTGAATGGAAAGACAGTATATACATAGCAAATGTGCTATATGCTGTACCTTTCCACCCGGTAACTCACAGCTGCAGATATATAGGAGAGGAGAATCATCCACACCATGGAGTTTATTTTCTCCAATGAGAAGTGCTGTACTGAACTGCTGATGGGCTTGAGAAGGGACACAAGGGAGAGATCAAACAGGGCAGGGTGCAGTATGAACTCTGAAAAACAGCGGAGGAAGATGACTAAACCACTCCAGTTCAAAAGGAGAAGAACCTCCAGACCTCAGCTGATTAGTTGTGCTAATCAGATTTTATCCTGTTTTCTCACTTAAGCACTTTAGGTCCTGTTAATTTAGACTCCTTCATACTGAACAGCCTGTTACAGCAGCTCAGAAACAATGTAAACATCTGCCTTTCAAAGACTTCCTTAAAGATTTTATGCACTGTTTTAATTAAGTGCCATTCCTAGTACAGCAAGAATTTGTCCATACCAAAACTAACGTCATAGCCACTTGTTTTTGCACAGTGATGATTTTTTCTGCTACACTAGACAATCATATTCGGGGTATGCCTGGAAAAAAAGACAGAAACTTTTGCTAGCTTATTTATCACTGCTTCTATCACTGCTTCTTAGTGACTCAACTTTATTTCAATGCCACATATTGCACAGCTGCCAGCCTGTTGGAAATATTTCTGCATCCCATTTGGTTAGTTATCCTACAATTTCAAAAGCTTGTGATCTCTTACGGAATTTTGCAGATGTAGTTCTTTTACCCTCCCCAGCTATAGTATGACAATGCATGCCAGAACACAGGCTCTGGCACAGACTTTGGAGGCAGATGTGGAAAGGTTACACAATTTTGCAATAAATTCATTATGATCAAGCAGCACCAGTTAAAGCAATCACTCTCCTGGCCAAAGAAATAAGTGAGGAACAGAAAATCAAAAACACCAAGTCTTCGCTTTTCTGATGTCCTGTTGCATCAAAGCAAAGGTTGCAACAAGCAGGGAAAGTATAATGAGCTTCAACGTCTTTTTCAGTTGCTATGGTACAGTTTCTTATGGAAAATTCCTTGTTCTGCGTGATGTTTTTCCTGCCTCAATTGGGATGGCAGAACCGTTCCTTGTGTCACCTGAGAAACCGGGCTGTCAGTTTCCACCTATTGGTGAGAAAGAAACTCATCAGCAGCAGAACTCAATGGAAAACTCCTCTGGTAGAAGTTTCTGCGCTGGAGGCCAACATGACACTGGGGAGGAAGGGCGGACGGGTCAGGGGCTGAGGGGGCCACGCAGGAGACCTGGCTGCCACCTCAGGGTTGGCCACGGATTTCCTGCATGAGCTGGGGAAAGGAAGTTAATCCCTGGGACTGCCAGCTCGTGCAGGCTTCACCCTGTGCGTGAAGCCCCCAGGTCTGTAACCTGCCCACAGACCAACAAACCAGGTCACCGGAGCGGGGCCATAGCCCAAAAGCTCTTCAAACAGGGGTTATTTTCATTGTGGAGTCCTACAGTGCTTTACACAATGAGGTCTTGTTTGGACCTTGGAGCTCTATAATAATAAATAATTAGATTGTTCTCTGCTCTTAAGAAAAAATACCAAGATAGGCAAGGAGGGGAAACTCCTGCTTTACTGTACCACCAAGCAGGAAAAAGCATTGGGCTTTTAGAAAAGATCCACAATCTGTTTTCTGCATAGATAATACCAAAAATTACCAGAAACTTGGTATAAAAATGGTATTGTAGCATCACACTAGTGACACAAAGCAATCAGGGATAGGCACTTTTCACTAGAGGAATTTCTTTTATGGATTAGTGGGAAATAATCCAACTTGAATGAGACATTTTTCCTGCTGGAATGTTTTTTTCTTCCAATCAAAAAATAATTAGATTCCACCACTTTTGATTTATGACAAAACAAAAGCATGTCAAAAAAAAAAAAAGGTGTTAACATTTTAATGTGGTTGGATACCTGCTGTACTTCAGAATGCCGAAAATCCCATGGGCTCCCTATGGTGATGAGAAGAGCTTTTGACCTCTCTGAAGAGATGGTGTTTGAAAATAATAAATGTGTAAATTCTTGAAAAAAGACTCCTTTAGTACT
The DNA here is from genome assembly GCF_000691845.1 of Merops nubicus. Lineage (NCBI taxonomy): Eukaryota > Metazoa > Chordata > Aves > Coraciiformes > Meropidae > Merops > Merops nubicus. The sequence goes on from NW_008621839.1 coordinate 104,148, forward strand.
GTCTACCATGAGAATGAAAAGCATTCAAGATGTGACAATGCAATTGCACACCAGGGGACAAAGTTTCTGTTGGTGCCAATATTTAAAGCTCCATTGACTTCAGTGGAGTTTCACCCTTTAATCTCAGAAGGTTTGGATTTAGAGGACCTCACTTGCAGTTACATACAACCACTTTTGTCTTTTAGAGTCCACCCCATTCCCAGGTTAGTTCAACAAGAAAATGAATGGAAACAGGTGTAGGAATGAAAGAAAATTTGCCAAATATTACTTGAACATAAGTCAGGACATTCAAAATTTTGATTCCCACATTACTGATTTTGGCATAAGGTCAGACAGAAAAAATTGACCAAAAAATGTTAATGGTGTGAAATAAAATTTCAATGATTCGTCAAAAAAAACATTGATTTTCAGTTACTTTCTTGGCTTTCGAAAGCAAAGAATCAAATTAAACATTCCAAATTGGAAAAAACTTCCCCACCCACTGCCCTACAACACACATACAAAAAAGATATTACTTGTAATTTTGAATTATTTGCCCAAAGAAATTTTTCTTTTTAAAATTATTTTAACTTTATTGAAAATGCACATTTTTTTCATTTCAACATTTCAATTCAAAACTTGAGACAAAAAATGAATCAAGTGCCCTCTGCTTTAACCTGCATTCCAATTTTAAAGCAGAAAGTAATTCTGAAAGGCTGAAATCTCCCATAGGAGGAAAATTCTATTTTTGAACAGCTTTACTTCTGTGCATTTAAAATTTTAGCTATTACCCTGTAACTTTGGTGAGGGAGGAGTTGTACTGAAGATGGAGTAATTCAGTAAAGGCTTCATCATTCTGGTTGTATGAAGTGGTAAGGGCACTAGAACCTCCATCCCTCCCTTCACATTATGGTGGAAGAACCTCTCTTTCAAGGCTGTCATCAGCTAAATAACTGGATTCCAGTCTCAGCCTATGCAGGATGCCTGCACATGAGCACATTGATCCCCTGATCATTTCCCTCACTCTTATCTAAAGGCTATCCAGTTGGACTTGCAAGAAATTTATCCAGTAAGAATCATATGCAAGTAGCACGGATGTGCAGAATGGAAGTTAAAACTCAGCTTTAAGCATGGTGAAAGTCGAAAGCAAGATCTAATGAAGTTATAGAAGTTTGAATCAAACCCCAAGACTTGAACACAATTCACTTTTTACAAACTTTATGGCCTGATCTGAATGCTGTGAGTTAGAAGTAACTGCCCAGAAAATCTCTCCCAGACTGAACAAAATAATAATAATATTCAAAGGATTCTGCAATTTAATTCCTATGCTACTGGAAATACTCATTAATGTACAAATCATTTGGAAAGGTAATTTCTGCTAGAACCCACCACTTGAATTACAATGGGCCATCTTATCTTCCATAAGATTGGTGCTGTTATGTTAATATTCTTATTAGTACAAAGAACAAATCTTAGTATAAAACATGGTATCTGACTAATATGCTGTCCCTTGGATAACCACAAGCACTGCTGTTACATTTCCCTTATCCCAGCACCTGAATAATCTTTCTCCTGATATCTCCAGCAGCATAAGTAGCAGCAGGGGTCTGGAGGTGGAGGGCACAGGCAGGTACAGAAATAAATGGCGACCCAGAAAAGCTTTTTGTTCTTCAGCTGTCTTGTACTCTATTGATCCTTTCACATTCCCCAAAGATCCAAGATGCTTTATAATTATGACCACAATGAAATGTCATGAGGGATCCAAGACTTCCCTCCTGAACACGGACAGAAGCAATAAACATCCGTGTAAAAGCAATAAAGCCAAATCCACAAAAGTTAAAGACACAGATACAAGACCCTGCTACGCCAAGCTCCAGTTCTCTTCACTGAGGCTCCAGAGAAGCGTGGATAAAATTCCCTTCCCAATCCCACTCAGATATTCAGTTAGTTGGCTGTTAGGATGAAATACAGGAAAGGGGAGGTTTGATAAATACATTGGCCTAGTGAAAGCCAATTAGAAAGATCCTTAATCAAACACTGCTGCTTTTAACAGGTCAGGTAATGTATCAAAAGCAAAGCTTATTTGCGCAAATCTTTTTGCTCCCTGAATCCAAACCCTGAAGTCAGGGAAGGCAAAACTTAGGTAGTGACGTCAATTGCTTGAACTTTGGAGCAATACAGTTGCAAAATATTGGCTTAATTGGCGTAAATGACCAACAGGCCTACCCTTTTGCCCTTCTTATCTTTCCTTCTTCCTCCCTACTCTCTCTTTCCTTCTCTTTGTCTGAGAAAGGGAGTCTGACAGACAGTGATTGTACAAATCTCACAGTTCCACACAGAGAGAGTGGAGCTCTCTCTGGTTATTGCTTCAATACATGCGAGTCATGAGCATTTTATTTTCCCTGCAGTTTCCCTGTTCTCTAAGCATGATTCATCTGCTTCATGCCTGTGATGTTGGTTCAGTTTTGTCCTGTCAAATGAGTTTTTGTGTCTCAGTTTATGATGTCATGTGTAGAACAGTGTCATCTTTAACAATGTGCTTGCTGGCTTAGGCAATATGGGAGGCATTCCCTGTAAGAAAGCCTGGACAAAAATAGTGATTTCTGTCCATACAGAGCTGTAAAATGTTAAAAGGGTCTGCATTGTGTTTCCTTTGTTTTGTAATCTTGCTATAAGAGAGTACCACTAGGAGACTGAATATATTCATAAGCTTCATACTTTTTGTATTCATGGGTAGTGTGCTTTCCATAAGTCTTTATTTTTCCCTGATGGTTTGCTCCACCACCTTTCAGTAGATTAAAGGGGTGGGGGGAAGAAATTTTTCTTTCCGATGAATCAGACTGTTACTGTCTGTGGATCAGACTGACTACTAGCTACCCAAAAGTGCAATTTTATTTACCGTACAGCATCTTACAGCTTGCACAACATAAACAACACCATGCACCAAGAACTTCAGTAATTCAAGTGTGTCAAGATGCAGAAATGCTTAGCTTGCACAGTATTAAATGCCTCATTAGTTTACTTAAAAGCAACAACTCGAAAGCTAACTCCAAATACACTCTTGTCAAAGACAATGAGGTTTGTCACAGATGAGGTTAGATAAAGCTTGTTCCATCACAGAATCTGAGATACAAAGAAAACAGAGCTCACTGGTTGTGGCTCAAATGATTTCAAGCAGGCTTTGATCTATGGCCGCCTCAGCCTAATTACCCAGAGAGTTAACATGCTGTGCAAAACTCCCAAATTCAACTCAGCACTGACACAGCTTCTCAGCATCTGCCAGCAGAGAGTAGTGCAGGGAATGATGGGCAGCCTGTGACCACAGAGGTTTTATACTTGAGCTTCTAAAAGAATATTTCCTTTCTTATTATAAGAATGGAGATCTAGGAAAGATTTAAAGTCAGGATTCCTATCTTTCCTTAGACTGCATTTCCACTTAAATAATTGCCCTTCTTTCTTGAAAACTCATGCATCGAGACATGTTTCTGCAGCAGCTTTGTTCTTAGTGCTCCTCTGAATTTGTCCGTCTTTCTGAGAAGGTACCTAAAAAAGCCCTTTGTAAAAGGAGAGAAATGCAGGGCTCTATTCTGACACAACTTCTCCGCAGTCTGCTGAAGTATTTCTGTATCAAAGGGCAGAGCCTGGTTCCTCAGCCACTCAAATGTCTCCCAGCACAGCCTTTGACTGTAGTCACGGAAGAATCACAGTTTCAGGAAGATAACTCTTGAGATAGTTTACCTAACAAGTAGTGTGGATTTTAACATGTATGCTTGTATACAGCATACTCATAGAGAAAGGTCAGGGAAAGCAGAACAAAATGTTTTGTAAAACGTTTTGTGGACATTTGCATGGCACAACCCAAGAACTCACCATGGGTGGTCACAGCAACTTATATACGATGAAAAATAAATACACACACTCAGAGAGAGTCTGTCCCAAGACTAGACCAAAACAAATACAATTCAAAGATTTCTCTATACACTCTCTCTCCATTATTTAAGAAAACAATGCTTTCTGTGTGCTTTTCCCACAGAAAGTGTTCTTGTATTTCTGTGTTTATACTCTGTCAATAAACACAAGCTGCAAAGTTGAGATGGCTAAGCTGTCCTCCATGGGAACAATGAACACCTGCGTGTTTTGTTCCAATTTGAAACCATCCTATCTTGAAGTCAAGAAAATTTACCGATCCAAGATAAATCTCTTACCACTTTGTTTAACGTTGCCATTTACCACAGATGTTTAGGCCAAACGCAAAAAATGCAGAGATAAATAGGCTGGAAAGAACCACTTGATTAAAATGGGAAATCAATTTTGGACTGGGCCTCTAGAGGAAAGCTATCACTGAAAAAAAAAAGTTGAAAATTTTCTTCCTTATTTTTGAAAGACACCATTTTGCACTGTGTTTAGTCCTCAGTGTAGAACAACTTCAGGGTTCTCTAAAATGCTACTGGTAAAAGAGCCCAAAGCCTGCAATTTACACTGATAAATGTATGAAACCAATTCCAGCGAGGAATCATGCTGCATTAGAACGCATAACGCAAAAGACTTAATGAGTTGAGAAACAAGTCACCTTCTGGTAAAATAAGAGATATTGCAAACAGGTGAATTCAGATTAACTTTCAGAAGGACTCTCTGCATCTGCAGGGAAAGCAGAAGTCTCGTGCTTTCCCCTCCAGAAGCAAAAGCTAAAACAAAAATACATTCTCCAAGAAGGACTGTGTGAATTTGAAGGTCAAGTCTGTGCTCTTATACCACATCTACAGAAGAATGGGAATTTACTGCATCTGAAACCACACTCTACTGAAAATACGCATCTGTCTCCTCTCAGGGTTAGGCACAAGACCAAGAGGACCCTTCCCAAAAGGCTGGATGCAGAGCTTTTGGGCTTCATGTCTGATGCCTACTAGGGCTGGCTGTGGCAGCTGAAGGGGTCCAGCCCAGAAATCCAACCTCCTCAGTGGTGGCCAGGGAACCGATGCCACTTGGAAGTCAAAGGCAGTGCACACCTGTTGTCAGCCATGGGCTACAGGAGCTGAAGATTGGCAAGCTTGCAGAAGAGTGGGCAGCAGTTCCTTCTCCAGGTACACTGTGAAGGCAGCAGAGGGTTCACAGCCCTCAGGGCAGTACAGAAGGCTCATCCTGGTCACTACCTTGGTGCAAGACACTAATGCACCTCTGATGATGCTAACACTGTGTGCCAGCCAGTCACGTCTCTGCTGCTATGGTACGAGGTGCCAGTGAGCTGTGAGGCTCTGGCTTTTGGCTGCTTCTGATCCCTCTTCTTCCCTGTTCTCCTGGTCCAGAGGGTTTCAGCCACAGGAGGATATAAATACGTTTCTCTTAATGTCAGGGAAGCTGCTACATACCGTACAGGGAATAGCCGCTGGTTTATTAGACAGGGTTAGTTTTTGGAAAAGGACATCAATCAATGTCACAAAGCATAAGCCACTATCTACATGTTGGAAGACTCGGAAGAAATATACTCCTTAAGGTTTATTAGATACTTATTTGACGAAAAGTTTCTAATAAGTACAGTACCAGCCATTTTTATGTACCGGAAAAGTTACTACTGAGATCCTCTGTTGCAGCTTGTCCATTCCTGAACCGAGCAGATGCAGTATGCACAACGAGGTGAGAATTTACCATCAACATAGACAGGAACAGCATTGCTAGGCAATGATAACACAAATCATTTGACTATCACTTCATGCACTCTTCGTTGCACAAATGAACCTCGCGGACTGAAGCCTCACAAGCACATGAGAACACAGAAAGTCCTGGAAAAAGCAACTCTCTGTAAAAGGGTACTTCTAAATCAGAGCATGAAGAATGAGCCCATAAGCTTTTGCCTCACACTTTACCACCCAAGAAGGAGCTTTTCAGGCTTTTCCACACAGTGCTGGTCAATGCATTTCTGTCTGGAGGCAATCCCATTGCTATTCCAGTCTGAACAGCCTCTTAAGTGGAGACTGCAAATACTGCAAAACAGTTGCTTTTCTTCTGATGGGAATGAAACAGGAACAAGACAAATTATGTCCTCCTGCACAAGCAGTCGGAGCAAATCAGTCATGTATTGTTCTCTATTTGCTGAAGGACGAGACTGAAGCTCTTATTATTTATTTTCCATTTGTTTCTCCCTTTTTCTGTTCCTCCCTATTTTGTGTGGGACATACTTCCCTTGATGGGTATTGTTTTAGCTACTCTTTTTCTTTTTAAGGCAGCCACAGGCCTTCCAAGCTGTGAGCACCAAAAAAAATGAGAGCACATCCTTGAAAGACAGATTAACCAAATCTAAACAAATCCTAAACCATGCTCAGAAATGAGAGGAGTTGCATGGAAATGTCTTCACAAAGTTTCTGATTGAAACTGTAGCTCAAAGAAGCATTCATAATTGTAGTTTAAAATTCTGTCAAAACTGTATTTCCCTCAAAATTATATAAACTGGAGCTTGTTTGAAGTCAGATTTGGCTTCTCACTATCCAATCTTAGGAATAAATAACCACATGTTAGCCCATTTTCTTTCTTTCCAGTGCTGTGGAGAACAAACCAAGGTGAGAGGAAGGAAGAGGCAAAAGAAATGCCACCATGAAGACAGCTTCACTTCCCATCTCCTTAACTCTGACTCCAAGAGAAGTTAAGAGCCACTCAAGACATCGTCTTGGAGACTGAAAGCCTTTTCCTGCATTTTGTGACCTGTACAATTACTGATTTTCAACAGAATTTCCAGTAATCAGTTGTCAAAGCTGTTTAGGTTGCTAAAGGCAAAACTATTACTTACTGGAACTGTCTAAAGTACTAAACTGACTTACACTCTGATTTCTGTTGACCAGGCATTACAGTTCCAAGATGTTCAGGAGCTTTTTAGAAAATCAGTCAGTCAATAATCTAGCACCTGAATGCATTTGAGATGCCTTCTTCGTGTGGCCAGCTGACTTTTGAGAATGGAATTTAGATTCCTCAAATGCAGAAATTAAAAACAAACAAAAAAACAAACAAACAAACAAAACCCCACCATCACCACCAAAAAAAAAAAGAAAAAACAAACAAACAAACAAACAAAAAAAAACACACAAAAAAAAAACCACCCAAAAAACACCAAACCCTAGAGAGATTATTAGTTATACAGAGATACACTGCGATTTAGAGGAACAGGTGATAATAGGTATGCATACACCACACATTTTTTCTAGATGCAAAGTATACTCCCATGCAATACACTTTCCATTTAAATGTTTAATTGCCCCCAGAAGCTATTGGGCAAGTTGCTAGCCAGAGTTACTGCACAACTTTTCTTCAACAGAACTTTAACAATTTCCGATCTCCTTGCAGTGTCTTGACTTAGGTTATTTGACAGTTTTTCCCTCTGCAGGGGTTCCCCTGCAATCTGCAAATAATAGTCTTCAATTATTATGGGCATTGATGGGCTAGAGATAAAATCAAGGGATTGTTCATCTCATACGAGATCTGTATACCTCATGACTTAATCCACACACTGGCCTTTGAAGAGCGATAACTGTCCTCTGTGGAATGTCCTACTCAACCACAGGCCGAGAAACCCACACCAATGCTCACACCAATGCTCACAGCCAGAGAATTCCTGAGTTCAAAGGCTGCCTGCTTCTCATCCCACCCCTTAGTCACTGTCCCACTAACCAAAGGTCCCTTTGACACCCTTGACCAAGAGCACAGCTGGTCCTGAAAAGTGTTCTCAGTTCTCTCCAACAAACCAAAAGGAAAGCAGCTCAAGGGAAAGTGAGAAGGGGAGGGCTCTAAAAGATGTTCATGTTTCAGCAGTTGGGTTTTTATTTCTTTTAATTAATGACGGAAGCGTGTTCCTGGAATTGTCTACCCATGCAATCCTATTTTTTTTAATGATTCAAAAATGCTAAGCTCAGGTGTTTTATTATACAGAATATATGTTTAAACTAAAATGGATATATTAATTAAACACCTTCCAGTGAGAAAAAAAAAGCCATATCATTTTTCCTCAATTGCTGTTGTGGAAAATGAGAAGCCTGTTAAGAGGTTTAATTAACAAGTTAATGCTGAAAAAAAATGATTTGACAAACACTACAGAATATTTCAGTATATTAACCAAACGTGTTACTTTTATTTCTGACAACATTTTAAATGGCTGTTAGGTTCTACTGGCTGGTGGGCTAGGCCACCCCCCTCACAACCA
>NW_008621839.1:112339-121449 GCF_000691845.1 Merops nubicus
CTACAGCCATAACACACATGCAGCTGAGCCTGAGACAGTGAAGACCTCCCCAGCAAAAGCCTGTCAAAACCAAACCAAGCGTACTTAGACCTTATGAACCTTGGTGGCATTTTTTCCTGGGAAAGGTTTCTGAAGAGAGAATGAGAATCAAGCTGCACAGATGACAGAATAAAAAAGATTTGGGTGATTAGCCACCCCAGAGCAGCTACTAAATGCTCCTGCTCTCTGTGTCCCAGTTGCACAGATCCACCACCTGTGAGATGCAGTGGACAAAGCACCTCTCTCGCCGAATCTGCTAGCCAGAATACAAACGATGTAGGAAAGGGAGTGACAGAGCAGGTGAACTTCTGCTGGGTGTGTGGCTGCCATGCAAACTAATACACCCCTGCTCATACACAAACCACATAAATAGGTTGGTTATGCATATATTCAGAGTGGGCTGTGGACCATTCTTCAGCTTTGATGCCTCCAGGCATAACGTAACCCATTGCTACCTGGAGCTTTCCTGACCCAACCTGCAGATCTGCAGTCTTTCAAAGCCAACCACACAGTCTTCTCCAGGACACAAAATGCTAAACTGCTCTCTGAAGTCACAGTCTCAAAGCACTGACAGCCTTCATTCCTCAGAGTCAGAGACAGCTTCCAGCAACTGGGGTGAAGATGTTAAACACAGCTGATAAACAACATGGCTCACGTTGCAACTGCAATAGATACTTTCCTGCCTTAACTGATGTTTATTGTGAACAACTGTTTTCCTGATCATTTCTCCTGAAATTTATCTTTGGGTGAGCTTGTGCTCAGGGATAACTGCATTTTACACACTCACGTTTCTTAATAACAATGCACTTCCTTGGTGATGAACTCAAAAAAATTAGAAGTACCGTTCATTAAATAACTTTGGGTTCAAAGTTATTTGATTTACTTCTGATTTTCTCATACTTTGCCACTTACTAGATTTAAAATGTCTCATTTTATTCTTATTTATACTACTATGCTTCCCTGGGGTCTGTATTTCTTAGCCAAAGCTCTCACTGACACAAAGGAATAAATCCAAGGCCCAATCCTGTTCCTATGCTTGAGCTCATGATAGGGATGTTTTCACAATGAACTAGGTTTTTTTTTCCTCTTCAGCTTAAATATAAATGCTATTCGTTTAACCTCCATCATGTTATTTTCCCATTATACTTTTTGACACATATGCAGGTTTCTGTATATAAAATCAACATCCACAGAACTTAGTATGTAGCATGGAATCTGAAAGGCATAATTTAATCATTACAATATAAATGGTGCTATTTAACACCTAGGTATGACTGATTTAGCTACATATTTTGATGCCAAAATAGTCTATGTATTTCTGATACAGATGTATTGTAAAATGACAAACTGCATGCAGCAATGCCACAGAGTTTATACCTACTAAAAAAGCACCATGTTGTTTTTTTTTTTTTTTTATCTTGACTAACACCCTAATGCAGATAATACTTACACACGTCCTTAATTACATTTCATCTTTCATAAAGTCCTTAAGTGTGCTCTTCAGGTGAAGCCCATGTTTGGGCTTGATGTTGACAGTGCATTTTAGTGCCCTGCAGAAGAAGAACAGTGTGCCTGCCTGAAGTTTACCTGACAAATCCACAAAAGAAGGTGCACGCTTCACCTGAATTTTGACACTGGACACTTTCCTGAGAGTGGATGTTTGACACTGTCTTGCAACGTACGTACCCTGTCTCTGTAGTTGAAATGCATATTTTGGATCTTCATTGCTCAGATCTCCTTATAATATCCACTATTAATCCAGAAGTATGTTTCATGTGCTGTATTTCACAGTGATAAAGCACTTATGCTATTCAGAAACAAAAGATAAAAGTCCAAGCTGTTCTCTCTTGCAGTTGCATTTCCAGCATTTGGATTCTCAGAGCAAGTAGATTACCAAATAATTCAGGTCACAGAACAACATTCTGTGTGATGAAATGCAAATAATATGCTGAAGGTATGATTTCTTGCCTTTTTTAATTAGATGTAAATGGACTGAATGGACAGATCAAGACTGCAACACAAGTAACTTCTGGAAAAAGTGCTTCTGTAGGTTCACCTCTAGACTGAATGTGGAAATACCCCTTTTCTTCCAACTCTGAATTTGTAAGGGGGTAGAAGCCTACACTTTTCAAGCTGAAGGCTCCTGCCTTTGGGAGAATTTCTTCCACGTAGGTGGAAAAAAAAATGCAGATGTATTGCATCTCAGAATGAGCAGCAGGAGTTAAAAAATCTGATTTCTCGTTAACTTGTTTATTCCTTGCTATATTTCATTTGTTGGGCAATGCAAATATGTGAACACAGCACTGGGAAAATTATCTGAAGATTCAATATGTTATGGTCTGGGACACAAATCTCTCATCCAGTTAACAAAAGTGAAATGCAGCTAATGAAATACACCACTCGTGTATATGGCTGACATTTCTGGCATATGTATGACTTGATGAACTATTGCAAAGACACATTTTAAATGATGACTACAATCAAGAATTAAAACATGCAATCAAACTACAAAACTATATAGTCAAGAAGATAAAATATACCTTTATCTATCTTTATAACTTCATTCAGCCAGCATCTCTCTCATAATTTTACCTAGCTAATATCTCCAGAGTACAGCATACAACAGGACAAGGGCAATCACTAAATATAATGTGTGTATCCCTCCTTGTAATCTCAAGCTCTTCATGTTTGGCTTTCAAGCATCTAAAGCTTTCTGATTTTAAGCATCTAAAGATAGTGAAGTGAGTGCCCTGTGAAGCCTCCCAGCCTCTGAATCCTGACTACCTATAAATGTCAAGATAGGCAAGTTCAGCTTGGATTGTGAGGTTTTTCCCTCCCAGTTTGGATTTCACTCAGATTGATTAGTTTTGCTCCTCTGCGTTCTGGCTGTTGAAGCCATGGTGTCTTTTCTAGGAAAATGAGCTACTTATAAATTTTTAGTTCTGCAAACTTTGGGAGTTGATGGAAAGTCTCCAGTCCTAGGGCTTAGTTGGCTAAGAAACCACTACAGCAGCCTTTCTTTTGTGGTCACTCAGATATAAAAGCCTTTCAAAAGACAAGGAAATACTGACAGAGTGTTTCTCTTGGGAGTCCTTTCTGCTGTGCGCAAGGGCCAACTCAGCCTATTTTTCCCCATGTAATGTGTGTCAAAAACTACCCCTATTCCTCAAAACTATAGGAAGGTGTAGGGTGACAGATGCAACCTGGAATGTGCCTTAATTTGTCACATGGGAAACAAAATCAAGTGGAGATTGTCCGCTGCAGGCAGTCTGCTTACTGTGCGTTGCTATCATCTACAGGTCACGGTGTGGGCAGGATGAGCAGCACATGGAAATGAACAAATCTCCTACTCCGGGTCACAGGCCTGACAGATCCATGCAGCGCAGAGGCTCTCTTGTCGAATTTTTCTTTTTGGCTGAACCTTTGGTAACACCAGACTCCCATGTCCCTGCTTTGCAGTGAGAGCCCATGCACACAGCAAGGAAACTCATGTGCTGGGGCTAGGCTCAGCTTTGCTGTGGGACTTCTGAGGCAAGAATGCTTGAAAAATACAACCCAAGTGACCACAGCCCCTCCTTCTGTTGAGCCTACCCTGGACACACAGACAGCTACTTCTGTTTTCATATCACCTCCTCAGGCTGGCAGAGAAGGGCTAGCTCTGCACCCTCACTGCCATGCTCAGATGCTCCCAAATCATGAAAGTCAGTTTAAAAGGAATCATAACGTAATAAACAGAAGAAAAACAATTCCAGATCTTTTTTTCTTCTTCTGTTAGCTCAGTTTTCTGGGGTCTGGCTCACATACTCAAGCTTTTCTTCACATTTTTTTCACTCTAAAATGAAATCTGACATCATCACCAGACTCCACGACCTATGAAAGTACTGTGGGAGTCATGATAAAATGATAAGAATAACACTCCTGTTTCTTTTCTTCCTTAAAAGTCATTCAAAAAGGTAGTGAACTGAGGCAGAGCATTTCTGCAACTTTCTTGCCTAATGGGGACAACCAAAGTCTAGCTATGTACATGTTAAAAAGAAATCCACAGTTAAAGAGCAAGTCAGAAAAAGACTGAGATCACCTTTATCTAAATGGTGAAGCAATCCCTAAAATGTAAATGAAAATCCATGAGCATAAGTTGTAAAGTTCAGTGTTCAAAATGGGATTTTACTGTCGAACTGGAGCTACAGACTTTCCCACTGCAGACTTTCCCTAACAGAAGCCAACTGGAATTACAATAATTATTATCTAAACTGCACATTCACACTCCTACACTTGAAGGAACGCAATCCCAGATGGCAGAAATATAGATGAAATATTGAGACTATCTAATGAATATACCCAAGTTTCCTATATGCAAGCCACAATCCACACCACACCATCTGGAACACAATGGCTGCATGTATGACCAGCCACTGAAAACATCTTGCCACGAAACCACCAACTAACTAATCAAGAAGCCTGCCCAGTACACTTTTTTCCACCACTGATAATATCTTTAGGGATGAAACTGAGTGAGTTGCAAGTACAGATTAGCTACTATGAACAAACTGATGCCAGTGCAGCTGCTACTTAGCCACCCTCACGGGGCCGAAACCTGGAGTTTGCAAACTTCTCCATGAAAGTGGAAAGCTCCAGCCTTCCTTTCAGTTGCAGCCAAACAACCACTGTGATTTCAGGGATGGGGAATAATGGAGTAAGATCCAGAGAACATTTTGATACCTAAAATCCCCAAACCACCTGCAAACAGTTTCTTACCCAAGTTCTGCCCTGAGAGTCTCAACCTGGGCACTTCCACTCATGTTTTATACATGTCCTCTCCTCAGGTTTTGCTTCTCACATTAATGGTACTTACTGATTGCATTTTCATCATTAATCACAGAAATGTAATAGTAATGGGATGATATATTCCAAGTGCTGCACTGCACCTAAGTGATGACTGAAGAGAGTCCATAGCCATTCATAGGGAAAATGGCTGTTTCTTCTATCCTGTTTCAACAGGTCTGTTAGGCTTGGCTGGCAACTTTAGGAACTACAATTTCTGTGCAAAGATGTAGAAAACTACTTTTTTTTTATATATATAATGATATTAGTGAAAATACCAAATAGTTTAGGGGCTGTGACATCTCATAAGATTAGTGAAACTAATGATCTAGTGATAGTTACTATCTATGCCCACAAGATACTGCATCGTTCAGTTGATTGCAGGGGTCACAAATCTTTGCAAGGTCTCTGCACCTGGTGATGTTACTTGACTACAAAGTTATGGCCTGATTTCAACAGTAACAACTGAACACTGTTAGTAATAGCCCAGCAAGAGGTTTGCAGGTGGATGGTAATACAACACAACCTCATTTATAATGACTTAAGTGCAATGAGCATTTCACCACATCCAGACTGTGGACTCTCTCTCACACATCCGAAATCAAAGTGGCCACTGTTTGCCAAGTACTGCCAAAGAGGAAATATCTTTTGATTTCACACGGAAAAGGAACCAAGGAGTCTGCTATGTGTCTGAAACATGTCTGTGCACCAGAGACTGTATATTTTCAAGGTGGACATATGTAAGACCTTGGAGTGACAGATGAGCCCACAAGCCAGCAGCAACCAAGGGTACATGACAGAGACAGGAAAAGCTGGGGTGCTGGGATAGGCTGTCAGACAGGTAAGTGCTGAAGAAGCATCAGGGGGTTTGCTGGCGAGGAAAATGGGGAGTTAACATGATAAGCAGCAGGAGTAGGAAATAACAGTCAATCCCAGTTGGAAGATGAAGAGTCATTTTCCACCATTATGTCAGTTAAAGGTACAGATGTGCATTTGTCCTGAAACCTGGGACAGAAATTCAGTCCTTATGAGTGATGACTGAAACCTGACCACTCAAGATGATAGGTCTTTGGTCATCACCAGTTTCATTTTCCCACCTTGAAAGCTGTCTCTGAAGAGGAGGAAAGTGCTATAACTTTTAGCCTGAGACTGACCCTTTAGAAACCATCACTCTCCAGGATTTAGTTATTCAGTAGCCGAAGTACCAATTTACTGATACAGTGATGGAATTTCAAACAAAATTGACCACAATAAACTTTTACATTTTCTTTTAAACACAAACACTTCTGATACTTTGCAATGGAGCTTCATTCACTGTATTCAGAAACGTTTATCTGTAGACAAGTCAAAACATGGCATAAGTACATTAACAAAAAAGAAACTCCACTTGCTACACACAGCAGACATAATCCTCCAACTTCTGTGAAAACAGCACTGCAATGTGTGCAGTTACACCTAGCCTGAAGTCTTACCTCCTTCCACAGACCAATATAAGCTAAATACATGAGAATCTTTTCCAGCAAGAGAGTCAGGCATTGCTGTATTTAATGCTTGCAGACAATGGAACTTAGACCAGATACAAAATAAACATAAATGCTAATTATCTTGCTAGACATGATAAACCAGATGACATCTGGAGCTGACATTACTGTAAACAGGAAAAAGGTATGACAGCTACTTAGCTTAGAGGTTTATAAATACCAGATATAGACATCAGGAGGAAGCTGGCAGGTTAAGAAAGGACAAGGGCAGCTCTCTCATAATAAGAGAGTGAGAGAGAGATGGAAAGAGAATGTACGTTAAATTATTTCTAGGAAGACCATTTTTATCCAAGACTATTTTTAATTACACTTTTTACTGGACAGATACTCAAAGCAGGAGGAGAAATCTGCCTTGGTTTGTACATTGTCAGTTTATCTGATTCTCTTTGCTAAAGCAATAAAAACACAAGGACTGGGACCACCATGACACTGTGGTAGAATGCAGAGCATTAGTCCCACAAACCTCCCCAGAGCACCATAGCAAAGTTCTGAGCTGCATCCTGCAAGCATTTATGCACAAAGTGAACTTCACGTACTGTCATTAATTTCCCTGACACCATGTGGGTTTCATTGCAGCACACAAAACCAAACACAGACCTATGTATTTTTAGGATCAGAACCTACTTAGCACGAGTCAGCTGTGATTTAATATGTCTGTACTTAATGTGCAGCTTACTAAATGTGAGAGAATTCTATGTTTTCATACTGTCTGTTTTTTTCCCCAGAACAGCATGTATGTTGTTTCAACATTAATGATGGAAGTTAAATACTCTGTAGTCACTAATATTTATTTAAACAGTTATAATGTTGTCTAATGCAGCTAGGAACGGAGGTACAGTAGCCTCATATTTAAAAGCATGGCCTTTTATATAACATTAGAGAGCTCTTGTGGGCATTTTGCCCATTTCTGTTTCCCTAGTGGCTTCTATTCTTCACAGGAATTAATGTTCTAATCAGAATGCATCTGTATAACATTTTCCTTGTGCTGATCGAGTATCAGCAATTCAGTCATTACCTTATGCATCCCACTGCGTATGCTACACCAGATTATTCAAATGTCCTCTGGTAGAAGACAAAACAGGGCATTTCTAATCATAGAATAGTGCCACACAAAAAAGCAATGATAGGAGTGAACACCAGGGATGTACAATAAAACGTCAGAAAAAGACCTGCTGTTCCTGCTGTTGCGTTGCAGGAACATCCTTCTGTGTATTGTGCTTAGTGCAACAATCTAGGTGTAGATGAGCATCTAACATTCACAAGAAAGATTCCTATTATGACTTTTCAGTTTTGCACAGTTGAGGCAGAAGTTTCTGATCTTGGCAGTGAGCCTCGATCACAGTTTCTGCTATGAAGCGACAGCACTTCAGGGCAGGACACAGATAGGATGTAGCATCCTTGAGCTGCAAGCCCAGTGCTCAGCAGCTACGCTGGGAATCTCTAGAGTGAATTCCCAGTCCAGAAACAGTTCAGATTTCCAGTGACAATTCAGAAATGTAAGTACATTTGCATTAAAAAAAAAAAAAAAAGTGGAAAAAAGAGGCCAGAACAACCTTCTCTGAATCACTTAAAGACCTTAATGTACTGATGAAAAATAGGAAGTAGTGCAGTTGCTGTTAATCACAATAGCCTTTAGGAATTTTTTCAGTTATCCGCTGCAATGCTTATTACTGGTTCAAAAATCAACATTTCACATGGCCAATTCTAAAATTGTTACCATCTTTGAAAAGTAGCATCTGGAGTTAAGGATACTCTTTTTAAACTATCCATAGTTAATTATGTTTAACTTTTTATATTTTTTCACATTTCACCTGCTTCTAACTGAACTCGAAAGAATTTGTATGGGACATACATTGCCCATCATGCAATCTTCTGCTCTGTTTTTAAATATTCAACATCTTTTCCAGCTGTAGAGGTTGAATTATACAATCAAATTAAAAGATTTTAAGTTTTAACCATTATTATCCCTGTAACTTTACAAATCCTCAGATTTCGAAGTTAGGTTATGTTATTTGCCAATACGACCAACTGAAAAGCAGCACGTATGTAACAATACTGACTTCTGACCCAGGATCTGTTTTCTCCCAGGAAATAATACGTTCAGTGCACAGGACCGGCCAAAACCCACTGAAATCAATGGAAAGGCTCCCGGTAACTTTCATGGGATATGGACTGGGTTTTGAATGTAACACTGCTGATTTCATTCACTCATCACAAGGGCTGAATGTGACTTTGACAGACGTAAAGCAGTTCATCCCAGGTAGCTTTAACAAATCTCATATGTTTTAACCCCACCCCTCCACCCTCAGAAATTTAGAGCATTTTATTCTGCTAACTCACTTAAGAAACCCCAACACTTTACACAGGTAAAATGAATGACTGAAACATGTACAGTTTGTACTTACAGGTGTCTGGCTTGAGCTGACTGTTGGTAATTCCAAAATACTGGGGATTTTCGATGACAGGAATCTTTGTCATGCCGATGATGACTGCGTCAGGGCCCCCCTCAGAGGAAGATGGAGTGTTACTGCCATTTGAGATGTGGTGGAGGGGACTGGCGGAATCGTCGTCATTGCTGATAACTGAAGAAGGACCTAGAGTTAGAAACAAAGATTTTCCTGTAACTCAGCACACGCACATGGTTCCCTCCATAGAATCATAGAATCGCTATGGTTGGAAAGCACCTCCAGGATCATCAAGTCCAGCCTT